>NW_009596325.1:82927-113142 GCF_000690535.1 Cariama cristata
GTCTGTCCTCTGCTCACGGCTTTCTGCTGCTCACAGGACTTCTCCATTAAGCCACAACTTCCTTCTTCAGCTACCGGAGAATGAAATATTTTGTCATCTGGAAATTTGTCCTTTTCTAAGATAGTAGCTAACATGAGAAAAGCCTAAACTGGCCAAGATGTTTATGTCCTTGGCAAAAAATCTGCGTGATCAGAAGTGGAGCAGAAGGTTAAAAAATGACAAGTGGGGCAGGGTCTATAAAAGTATTTTGCTGAAGTAACCCACTGGTGCCAAGCAGAGTTCAACCAGAGATGGATTTGGGTCTTGCAAACCAGAGAATACCCCATGTTTCAGATTTACCTCCCTTTCACTTATCCCAAGCACGTGTGCAGTTTTCTCTGTGCGTGCAACCGAAGGTAGAGCCAGTCATGACCTTGCAACAAAAGCATGAGGCTGTGGGCAGGAAGAGCTGGATGCTGTTTCCATCCCTTTTACATAGCACATTTACAACTTAGGGTCCATGTGTGTTTCTCTTTGATATGGCATGTACAAGTGGAAGGCTGAAAAATCACAGGGAATGCTGGAAATAAAGGGGGAGAAAGGGCACAGGGTGATGGAGGTTTTATTACAAGGGACTTCTTCCATGTGGTACACCCTCCAGGAACAAAAATTGAGTATTTTTTTCCTTAAAGCATCAGCAGCACCACAGATACCCTCCCAAACTATGGCCCAATATTTTACATTGAGATAAAGATAATAACTTTAAAAAAAATCCCTTCCACAGCACAGGATGCAAATATACATCACACACCTTGAATGTAATTTAAAACAGTAACCCATGGCACCTGTGACTTAATCCCAAATACAAATGCCACGTAACACATCAGGGCTCAGAAGGCAGATCCCTTAATCTTATTTGCAGGTGAGCTATCCCCTGACCCGGCCATCCTGAGAGCAGGATCATAGCTCACCTGCAGGTGAGCAGAGGCAGGGGTTTCCTTGGCAGCTCCACCAGATGCAAGCGCTGCCAAGGAGCCGGGGATGTCCCTTTGCAGGGTCCCTTCCCCTGCCCTCGGCGGCTGGCACGGAGAAGGTGCAGGGCATGAGGCACCGGCCAATGCGAGAGCAAACAGTATTTGGTATCGCTTTTCAAAAAGGAGATGGTTTGCAGTTTCCCTTTGGTGTGGCAGATAAGCAAGCAGATGTTGGGGGATTTATCTGTGTTTCCTGAAATGGCCAAGTGGAGCTGGGAATCTGGAGGGATTTCTGGTATTTCCTACTTCCAGTCAGACTAAATATACTCAAGGATGACCTTTATCTCAGTATCTTAACCCTACCTCTTCTAATCCTGATGTGAAAAACAAAACAAAGAGATTCCTGCAAATGTGAGGTTAAAAAAAAAGGTGCTGGTCCTTCTTTTTTCCATCCCTGGAAAGCGAAGGTGGTCATTAAGGGGTTTGGCAGTTCAGACTAGTTATTATTTTATTCCATATAAATCCAGAGCTCTTTCATTGTGCTCAGTGAAGCTTTCCTCACCTCCTGCTTTTTTTATAGAAAATGTAAATCACTTCTTTTTAAATTCCTTTTGGACTACCACAGATCCCTAGCCATCAAAAATGTCTTGATGGAGAATCTAATGCTCTCAGTTAAAATACCAGTATCCATGAAACAGTCAGCAAAACTTCCGACCAGTTAAAGCTTTTGCTTTTAATCATAAATGTTGTTTCCCAAGGCAAATTCCAGGGGAGCAATCTGTAGTCAGCATGGCCTTTAGGTAGCATTGAAACTTTGGCAGACCTGCTAGACAGAAATCCTCTTCTGCAAGCTTCTCCAAGGAGTTTTCCGACAGCCTTTTATACCCCACAGATTTTTCCTCTCCAGAACTAGGTCGTCCCCTGTGCTCAGCGGGGAGATCAGCCACCTTGCCACTACAGACTTGGTCCAGGAATCTACCTCTCACTTTGGATTCTCCAGCAGCTCCAAGCTAACAGAGTTCTTAGAAAAAGACTTTAAAAAAGAAAAAAATTGAGGTTTTATATTAAAAATATTGCATGTTATGACATCATTCAGGAAAGCCTGTATACAAGGATCCAGATGAACTTTCCCTCTCTGAGTCTGCTTGTGTAAGGAGAGACTTTCCCGCTCCTGTCCTCCTGGAGGAGGAGGGACTTCGGGCAAATTCCTCGTGGATGTCTCTCTGCTAGAGGCTGCACCCAGCGACGGCCGTGTCCCAGCAAACACTCTTTGCTTTTTTCCTACAGCCCTACCAATATTCGATATCAGTCTTGTATTTCTTCCTCTCATAGTGTCCTTTCTTTTAACTCAAGATGATGAAGTATTATAGGAGAAAGTAAAGGAGGTTCATGTAATGTTCAAATTTCGCAAATTCTTCACTCTTAGTCGCTTTTTTTTTTTTATTGGAGGATAGAGGGCTTGTATGGGGCCAGTTAGGGCAGGAGAGATATAAAAAGACCAAATTTAAGGACATTTAAGTTATCAGCAGTTCTAGAAGAGAAATATAATCCTCATGGCTAAAGGGATACGCTTATCTGCTCTCGAAGCCACTGTTTTTGGCCTTATTTGGAGATTGGATACTGAACTAACTGCTCTTCAGATCAGATCAAGTGTAGTGGCACACTCTCTGCAGGTAAACTCTTCCTGATGAGTCAGGTTTGTACCTACGTTGGATCTGGCCGTGCTTCTCTAGTCTTACAGTACCAGCCCCCAAACCGAGTGCGTAAGAAGCAGAGCACGTGTATGGTCTGCAGAACGGGTACGGAGGATGACCCCAGTCCCAGCTGGGGCTTTAGGTTGCTGCTGGAAAGCAAATTACAGTAACAAGGAGTTATTTGCACACAGTTCAAGGATTTGGCAGCCACTTTTACCCAAGTCAGTAGAAAAGAACATCACTCTCTTCCAAGCTTTGAGTATTGCTTTTCACATTTGGTGGCATTGTGTTTACTAGTCAGCACTGGTTTTATTTGTGAAAGGGGAGCTGCAAACAAAGCTCCAGCTATCATCTCCGGGAGCGGAGGAGACTGGATTTCCTGCAGGGAGGAAGCTGGACAGGTGGTGAAAACTTTGTGGAAAGACTTGTTTTGCCAGCTGTGGTGCGGTGGGATACATCCCAAGCACCCCACACCTATGGCGCCTGCTGCTTGTCATGCAGCGAGAATAAACCCCCAAGTCTCTTTGGGTTTGTTTGGACTGGAAAGTGCCTCCTTAGTGCCAAAAAGATTAGGAGAGTATTTCCTGCATCCAACCTGCAGAAAGCGGGATGTTGGAAAGCGGCAGCACATCTCCTCTTAGGGTCAAGAAGAGACAGGGAAAACCACTGAGATGTTACACAGAGCCCAGGAGTAATGCTGTAAACTAGCTGGAAGAGCTGGAAACTGTGTAATATCTGTGATATAAGGACTGATGAGAGCAGAGAGAGATGAGTATCTATGTTTTCTGCTATAAACAGTATAAAAGCACCCACACTCCCCAGCACCAAGGCATGCCCTGAGCGTAGGACCAGTTAGTTAGTCCAGGCAGGGGTGCAGGCTCCCGGTGCTCTGGGGTCAGGGCAGACAGGACATCTGCAAGCAGGGCTGCTGCCCACAGGGGTTAGCACGGACAGGTTAAACAGGTCTGCAAAAAATTTTCATTTTTTCCCCCCAACCTTCCGTCCTATGTCAGCGAGGAGAGTGGGAAACGACAAAAGTGATGTCAAGAAGTACCTGCAGGTCATTCAACAGCAGTGATGGAGCAGTAAATAAAGAAGCAGGTGAATTTAGGTGTTTGGTTTTCCAGCTCATGCAGTGAAAAACGTATTTTTCTTCAACTGGTTGCTGGAGAAAAGGCTCTCCTTGCTAATGGCTGGAACTGCATGAAGCCTCCCGACCCCAGGTCCTGTGCCTGGAGCAGGGTAAATGATATGCTCTGTAAAATATGTTCAGGTTTCAGTACCATATTGGCTAAATATGCTTCTGAGGCAGCAGGGTCTTCTCCACGCTAGACTTTGCTGATGTGTTTAAAATAGTTCCTACGCTTCAGCAAAAATGGTTTCCTGCTCTCGCCGAGGCCCCTCCAGTCCGTCTGCTCAGGCTGGCAGAGCCCAACTGCAAGAAGCAACAAGTTGCAGGACCATCTGGCTCTGAAACACCGGTGCCAGGCAAAGCACGGTCCAATGCAAAGGAGCAAGAACAGGAATGATCCACCAAGGGTGGTCTGTGGCCACCATGTTCCAGCAGAGCCCATGCAAAGTGTCCACGAAGCACATCTACACCTACTTCCCTGGAGAATACCCCAGGGAGGTAGAAGAGAAGGAGAGCTCATGTCATCCTGGGTAACTTTAGGGTATTAAAGCTTAGGATACAAGTAAGAATAACACTCAGTGCTGTTGTGATTTGCCCCAGGAAAACCAATCTCTATGCCGTGAGCCTCAGACCGAGGAGGGACAAGGTGTCTCCCCTGTGTGTCTCTGAGACTCAGCACTGGTGCAGGGGTAGATTTGGGCCCAGTTGCCTGCAGGAAACATCAAAAGGAACAAAATAGGACATTTTCCTATTTTCAGTGTGAGTAGTACTCACTGTGGCATGTCAAATAGATTGTGACTCTGTACTGATTTCTTTAGGAATACTCCTACACCTGGCAACAAGGTGAATATCCCAGGTCATTGGAAGGGAAGGGCCATGGGTGGGAGCATGGTCCAGCCTGGGGACCTGGGTTCAGGTTTTGATCTGCCACAGATCCTCTGTATGAACCAAGAGGACAGAATAGGTACACGTAGAGGACAACGTGTTTTTTTGTTCAAGAGACATCTAAGCTCCGTGTCTGCGAAGCACCAGGACACATACAGAAGGCAGACAGGAGGTGAAGCTCCGCATACCTAAACATCACACCCAATTCATGTCTTACTGGCCCAGTGTTAATAGAAGGTAATGCCACTTTCCTTGCTAACAGGGATGTGGAGGAAGACAGACATGCATGTTGCAGTAAGAGCACAGGACATAGCTAACGCAAGGAAGCTGAGGGTATACAATAGATCCAGCCCAGTGACAATTTATCCAGTGCTTTCTTACATTTCCACTTGGCTTCCTCTCCGCCCTCAACCCAGCTTCCCACCCTCTCACTGTCTGATTTCCCAGCTGGTAATCCTCACCCCATCCGCATCCCCTCCGAACGTGGTCTAGACAGTCTAATTGTATATAATCCTACAGCTATAGTGAACACCCCACACTAAGCCCTGCAGTTCTGCGCACACCGGGGATTCATTTGCACTCGTCTTCGCTGAGCATTCAGAGCACGTCTTGTTAAGGAGAACATGGGGGATTAAAAGGTTGGGGTGAGGTGAAAATGAAAATGCATCCTTTGCAGTGTGTGATAAACCACACTGCCTCGTACTGGTTTTTGCTTATGAAGCGACAAATGTTGAAGGGAGTCGTGATATTATCTCAGAACAGTTTGTTGTGTCCTTGGTCTGCTATGACTCTTTGCATCTTTTGGTCTCCTGTTCACCTTGCATGCTCTCCTCTGCTACCCAGAAGTGGGCATCTGTGCACACTCCACCAGCTGCAGAAGGGCACAGCACTGCCAGAAAGACCTCAATGGTCTCACTGCACACTCCGCCTGCCTTGCAGAGGAAGCCATTGGGTTCTTCACGGATGTAGTCCAGTGTTGCCTTCTCATTTTCTGCTTTAGAAACTAGAAATCTCTTAAAATTACAATGTCTTTCCTCTTTTGTCTCCTATCCCTTGCTGATGAGGAGAGTCAGCCTTCAGTAGGGCCCCCCGTAAGTCACGCTGGGAGACCCAAACTGAAGAGCTGATCTGTGAAGTGACACCCCAGCCTACACCAAATTAGTGTTAGACAAGGTGCTGTGTGAGATTCTGGGACAGGCTATTGCACAGTGAAGACCTGGCTGGTGTTTTTGCTTAACACAGGCTATTTTTAATCAGTCTCAAGGGCTCAAAAGTGTGCAAGTTTCGAGTTTTGGAAAGTGTGAAAATGAGCTGGATGAAATGAGGAAGGGAAGTTATCTGGCTTTGCAGTAACAGACAGGGGCCAGATGGCTAGAGGTTACTGGGAAAAGAGGTTTTGAATGACAAGTGTTTATCTTTCATTGCTCATAAGCATTCTCTGTCAGGAGGGGCTGGGTGGGGAAGAACAACATGTTTTTCTATGCTCTGAAGACTTACAGAAAGAGAGACATCCTTGCTGCGACAAACACACTTGCAAGATATGACAGCCACATGCAGCAAGGAAGCACTGGAGCAAGTGGGAGAGTTTCTTGGCAGATCACGTTGGGGGGTAACACTGGCTGGTCGCACCCCAAAGCACGGGAGGGTTGAAGGGGAACTTCATGGGAGTCAGGGGGAGAGGGGCCAACCTTGCCTCGGGGCTGGGCTCTTTGAGGTGCGACAAGGAAGGTGTTGGAGTCATTCCATCCAGGAGACGAACCCGTAGGGACCTGTCCATAGCAGGCATGACTCAAACATGGCTCCTCCTGCAGAGAGGACATCCTAGAGGACATGTCTGAAGCAGACAGAGGTGGGCAATAAGGGAACTCTTGGTAGCACTGATCTGTAGCACAGTGTGAAAGGACAGCCAGGGCTTACCCACGAAGGAGCTAACTCCTCACACTGACATGCACAGCTATTGAAATACTCCTGGTGAGGCCAGGTTTCATTTTTATTCCTTCCCTTCACTAACTTTTTTTTTTTTCTTTTTTTCTTTACTATACCCAAAGCAAACACACTCTCCATTCAGACTCCTGCCCTGACGCAGCAAGCTGAGCTGATTTTAACAGCAATCCATGTTTTCAAAGCTCCACCAGATGAAGTGTGAAGGACTTCCAGCCCCGCTTGCAGGCTGACTCCTGGAGGGGTCAGCGGCTGGTGCATGGAGCAATGCGTTTCCTGCCCTGCGGCAGCAAACGACAGATGAATGGAGGAAACAGATGTGGAAAATCCACCCCCCCGCCCCAGCCTATCGCTCAAAAGCAGCAAAAAACAGATTTGGGCTCTTTTTCGATGTGGTGGTAATGACTGCTTAGTTTTGCTAACGGAAAAGGGCTGCTGATCCTGATAGTGGGGTTATCATGTTGCCATGCAAACAAACAAGGCAGGAGGAAAACAGATTTTGTTTTGTTCTCTTGCTATTTTTCTTACCATCAGTCAGGTAAAAACTTCACAGGGTACCTCGGTGGGTTTCTCAGATGCAGTTAATGGAAAAGCTGTTCTCTTGTACCGTTGACTGCAGTGGTTGGATGCGATGACTGTATACTCACCTCCCTGCTCCTTGCAATGACAGCTAAAAGGCTACAAGTTAGGTTCAGCCATCTCAAGTGCATAGAAGCAGGTTTTATCTCCAACAGAGGTGAGCATTGAGTATAGGCAGTTTGCATTGTCAACAGTCCAGGTCACTACAAGGGCGTAAGTACACTGCTTACAGATGCAGCAGTTGCCTAAGGCCTGGGCGCAGAAACCCTGAAACACTCACTGAGGTTTCCTCTGAAAAGGAAGTTTGATGGGACTAAGTTTTTTGCATACAAAATTCCTTAAAGACAGGGACTGCATTGTGCACAGCTCTGAGCAGAGCTTTGCTGATGTGCAATACGTAGTATCTTATGTTATAACTGATGTACATGCTGTTCCTCTCATCCTAATGTGTAATATTTAGCTGAGAAAAGCTATGATGGAAATTCCTGCAACTATTAACTATACACTTATATTTACTCTCGGTTTGTGTTGGATCAGGAAGAGTAGTCTGATAAGGGTTTGGGACAGGGTTTATATTCATCAAAATATTTTATAGAGAATAAAACCATGAGGGAATATATACTGATTTTCTGTGTTTGCCATGTTAGAAGGATGGTGGTGAAGATTACAGCTGCTCCTAAAGGGCTAGTCAGGATCCAAGCTCTGCGGTATAGGTACAAACTGGGAGACATCCTAAAGATCTCACTGTCCAGTAAAAGGAAAGAGCAGTCACTCAGTTTTCCTGATGGTAAATTCAGACAGACAGAGACATCCCCAAAATGTAATATTCCTTCATGCAGTGCCTATGAGATACCCGAGTATCTCGTATTTAAGGGAGTGTCTATGGGAGCAGGACCCAAAACGTGGGTGAGCTGTTTTGCACAGCCAGGGGAGTCACTTTTACATAGACAGGATCCATTTGACCAAAACTTTAGTTGCAGGAAAGCCTTGATGCATATTGTGAGTCTCTTGGTTAAATATATGCGCATGATCCCAAAATACCTGTGTAGCTCTTACTTTTGGTGAATTTCCCAAGGAGATCTCTGTTAGTTGTTGTCATCTCCTTCAAACACCTGGAGACCCAGAAGGCTCCCAGTGCACCACTAGTGCAACTGCCTTCCTCTTCTCTTTGCATTCACCATGGACAAGAGAAGTTTTATAAGCCAAAATGCAAGCACCAAAGCCAATGGAGTTGGGACTGCTGCCTGGCCTAGCCTATCGATCTGATAAATAATTACAAAATTAAGAAAGCTGTGCTGTAGCTATCAAAACCAGTGGAAATTTTATCATGGATTTCACAGGAAACTGAATGGGCCCCTTAATCTTCCTAACTTAGGGAGGGGTAGGGGTGGGAAAATTCAACTTTTGTTAAGGAAGAAAATGATGCAGATAATGTGTAGTGTTTTTGTCAGGCTCTTAACTGTTGTTGCCAAGGAAATGTATCCTCTTGGGTCAGGGATAGTGTAATGACAAAATACAAACAGCTTGATTCATGTTTATAGAGAGACAGAGCCAAAGTCATCCCTGGTGCAACTCAGCCGAAATGCAGAGATGGATTTGGCTCGTTACCTAGCTAGCAGTTCTCTATTAACATGTTCTCACAAGCTATTTTATGAACAACACCTAATTTATTAAAAGGGAAAGTTAAGGAAATGTTTTTTTCATGATTTATTGCTACTTGCCTGCCAGTTGTTCGAACAAGGACTCCACCAGTCTGTTCTTCTTTGCATTTTTATTTGCTAAAACAAACGCTCTAGCTTTGGGCTTTCAAATCTGCCTCAGCAAGCTTATAAATCAACAGTAGTAATCCCTTCATTCTTGATTATCACTCATTTCTATGTCTTTTTTACAAGACAACATTTCTAAAGTAATCAGCAATTATTAAACTCCCATTTGCAATATCACACTGACTATGCAGTACTTCTACTACAAATCTGCAGTATAAATTACCACTGCAGATCATGGTTATATTTTTAAAGCAAGGGATTGTAATTAAAATACTTACAATGCGCTCTTGTGCGTTAAGTGTTTCCTCAGTCCCAGCTCATTCATGTCCTCATCCTAGCTAATGAAGATCACTGCGAGCTTTGCCATACGTGTAGGATCACGTACACTGATCGGGGCCGTGACCATGAAATAAGCTCCAGGTCTCTGGGTCTGCACAGGATCCTCTTTGACTTCAGCACAGCCCTAAGAGTGATTCAGTCCCTGTTTTGTGATTTCCATGCCTCAGTGCTGCACCCGTGCTGGGTATCTGCACTCAAGGCCTCTTCCTTTGCTACGCAAAGTGGGAAAATAGGAGCACTTGGCTTGCAAAGACAAAGAGTTTGGGAGTGCTCAGCCAGTTGGCTTTCAGACCAGGGCAGGTTCATGTCCAGCCAAGTTAAAGAAGACCTCAGATCTCTACGTGCCTCTCCTTGTGCTTTGGGGATACATGCAGCCCTTCATCCCCTAGCAGAGTTTGCAATAGCTTTTTCCAGCAAAGCAAAGCTGGCATTGGTTCCTCCTGCTTTTACCGGAGAGAAAAGCTGGGCTTCTCCAAAAGCAAAATGTGTTTTCAGAGGAAATATATTTTTCAAGAAACTTCTGATGTAAATCTCATGGAAAACATGAAAATGTTTCAAGGTTTGCAATACAAAACTGAAAATGAACTGATTCTAACCCAACCTTTTTTGATTCTTTGAGTTTACAAAAAGCCCCAAAGATGCCTGTAGAGGAAACATCCAGTTAGCAGCTACCAGATTGGATTCTTGCAACTGATGTTGAGTATTGATATGGAAACTGTTAGAGTGGCTAAATCTTTCTCTAAAATGCCAAAGAGGAAGCAAGCTAAGGAAGAAGCGAGAGAGGGGTATGAACAGATGATTGATAACAGAGAGCTTTTAGCTGCAAAATGAACTTGCAGTGCAGTTAGGGGAGAGCCTGGATGCTATCTTTAGGAGTCAGGAAGCAGGGAAGATTAATCTTAATCTTCCAAAAGGCCTCGATAACCCTAGCAGAAAATGACAGATGCTGTTGGAAACTTGACATTCTTCACTGTAATTGCCACCAAAAATGTCCACAATGTTCTCATGAAAGTTACAACTGGAAGCAAAACCAAAAATATCCATAAAATTAATCAACGTATAAAAAAATAAGCTGAAGACTCTGGGAAGTTCAGTGAGGACTTTTATATCTGCTTCATATTTTATGTAGAAGATGTTGGAGTAGTCCAGAACCTGATAGCAAGTGAAAATCCTGAAAGATGGGTATGATTCCCGACCAACTCACCGCAGAGCATCTTGGATTGCAGCATAGTTGATGTTTTATGTAGTTTAAGGAATTGGAGTGTCGCAGAATCATAGAATACCAGGTTGGAAGGGACATCAAAGATCATTTGGTCCAACCTTTCTTGGCAAAAGCACGGTCCAGATAAGACAGCCCAGCACCCTGTCCAGAGGAATCTTTAAAGTGTCCAATGTTGGGGAAGCCACCACTTCCTTGGGGAGATTATTCCAACAGCTGATTGGTCTCATTGTGAAAAATTTTCCTCTTGTACCCAATCAGAATCTTCCCAGGAGTAACTTGTACCCATTATCCCTCGTTTTTTCCATGTTACTCCTTGTAAAAAGGGAGTCTCCATCTTCTTTGTGGCCACCCTTTAAACACCAGAACATAGTGATAAGGTCTCCCCTAAGCCTTCTTTTCTCCAGGCTGAATAAACCCATTTCTCTCACCCTTTCCTCATATGGCAGGCTTCCCAGTCCTTTGATCATCTTTGTGGCTCTTCTCTGGATCCTCTCCAGCCTGTCCACAGCATTTTGCATAGCAGGGACCAAAACTGAACACAGTATTCCGGGTGTGGCCTGACCAGTGCTGAGTAGAGTGGGATAATGACTTCTTTATCTCTGCTGGTGATGCCCTTGTTGATGCAATCCAGCACTCTGTTGGCTCTCTTTGCCACAGCAGCACACTGTTGACTCCTATTGAGCTTGGTGTCCTCCAGGACTCCCAGGTCCCTTTCCACACAGCTGTCCCCAGCTGGGTAGATCCCAGCCTGTGCTGCAATCTTGGATTATGTTTTCCCAGGTGCAAGACCTTACATTTGTCTTTGTTGAACTTCATAAAATTCTTGACTTGATCCCATCATCCAGATCACTTATGAGGAGATTAAACTGCATTGGTCCCAATATTGAACCCCGAGGAACCCCACTTGTGACAGGTTGCCAGTTTGAAAAGGAGCTATTTACAACCACCCAAGGTGTGGGCCCTCAGCCAGTTCCCCACCCACCACACATACCACTTGTCCAGACCCTAATGCATCAGTTTCTCTAGGAGAAGGCTGTGGGAAACCCTATCGAAAGACTGGGAGAAATCCAGGTAGACAATGTCCACTTCTTGCCCCACAACAACCAACCAGGTTACTTTGTAGTAGAAGGTAATCAGGTTTGTCAAGCATGATTTGCCCTTGGTGAATCCGTGCTGGCTTTTCCCAATCATGTGTTTCATTTGACTTGTGATAGCCTCCGGAAGGATTTGTTCCGTAACTTTCCCAGGGACTGAAGTAAGACTGATGGGCCTATAATTTCCTGGATCCTCCTTTAAGCCCTTCTTGTAGATGTGGGTGATATTAGTCTGCACACCCTGGCAATGCCTTTGTAGTTCTCAGTGGGTATTTGTCTGCTTTTGCATCTCTGGTACACTTCTCTCTTGGTTTTGAGCAGACCAAAAGTTTGCAGTTAAGCCAAAGGAGTCTCTTCTCTGCCTACTTCTCTTACCTTTAAAGGGGATGAACTGTTTTTGTGCTTCCAGGAGAGCGTTCTTGAAAAACTCCCAGCACTCACTAGCTCCTTTATCCTCCATGGAATCTTCCCATGGAATCCCTCCCAGTTGAGCTCTGAGCGAGTTGAAGTTTGCTCTTCAAAATCCAAAGCCTTTGTCTTAGTACTAACCTTCAGCGTGCTCAGCAGGATCCCAAACTCCACAGTATTGTGATCACTGCAGCCAAGGCTATCACTAACCAAGATATTACAAAGCAGTTTTTCTTGGTTTGTGAGTAGCAATTCCAGCAGTACCTCCTTCCTGGTTGGCACATGTGACATTTGTATGAAGAAGTAGTCCTCTATGCATTCCAGGAACTTGACAGATGACGTGTGAGCTTCTGTATTGTTCTTCCAACAAATGTCTGGGTAGTCAACTACAAGCCACCTATAAGAACCAGGTTCTGTTGACCCAAAGCTTGCTTAAGTGACCCAAATATTTCTTCATTGGCCTTATCATCTTGATTTGGAGGTCAGTAGCAGATGCCTGCTATAAGATCCCCTTTGGAGATGACCCCGCTGATCTTGACCCAGAGGCATTCAATCAGGCTTCCACAGTCACCGTAGCTGACTTCTATACATTCAAGGTTCTCCTTAACATAGAGCATGACTCCTCCACTTCATCTTCCCTGACTGTCTTTATGAAAGCCATCAATTGCGATCCTCCAGTCATGTGAGCTGTCCCACCATGTTTCAGTTATTCCTATGGTATCATAACTTTCTGACTGGCCACGGAGCTCCAGTTCCTCCTGTTTGTTCCCCAAGCTGCATGCATTGGTATACATGCACTTGAGGTGGTTGGTCTTCTGGTTCTCATCTTGGGAGGCAGCTAAGGAACATTTGTCACTGTTCTGGTTGCCCTGGCCTGTTCCCCAATTGGTTGCAATGGCATGAGCATTGCGACTTTGGACCTCACCACACGAATCCTTTAGCTTAAAGCTCGCCTCAGCAAGTTGGCCGGCCTGCTGCCAAAGAGTCCCTTGCCTCTTCTAGACAGGTGGATCCCATCCGTCCCTAACAGGCTACAGTCATTGAAGAATGTCCCATCACCGTAATCTTTTTTATGGATGAAAGTAATTTATAACCAAAGCAGGGATTTGTTACTAACCTGTCCTTCACAGATGTCTGCTGTTATTTTTTTCCCATATAATCCTATTGTTGTATATTTTTAACCTGCTGTTTACTGTTATCTGCTACACAGGAACACTGGAAAACCAGAATTCAAACAAATTCAGTTTTAAATAATTTGGGATGCCCTGGAGAGATCTTATATTCAGTTTCAAGAATATGTTACATTTTGTAGACATGTAATACCACATTTAAAAAAAATAAAATTCCAAGATCAAATTAGGCTGGTCAAAGGCAAACTTAACAAAATTTTTCTATTTCCTGTCAGACACACAGACTGTTCTGCTCAGGAATTTGTGCCTTTCAGTCCACATTTAATTTCATTTGCTGCCTGATTTCTATTTATAATGCACAAAGCAATATTATTTGCCAGTAATACTTTAAACAATGCCAGCAATATACTGCAATGTGAGCAGCACAGGAAAGAGGAGAAGGCCTTCCTAAATAAGTTAACTGACTAAATTTTTGTCTCGTTTGAATGCTCATGGAACCACAGGAATGAATTAGAAGTATTCAAGGTTCACAGTGGAGCCTGACAATTCTGCAGTAATAAGGGGCTGGGGAATAAAGGTTCTTTTAACCACGTGGTGGCAAGAGAGGGGGTCCCTTCAAAAGGGACCTTGTTTTCCTCAGTTTTTGTGATTCTTATGGTCTGTGATTTTCTCAATTCTGTGTATACATTCAAATCCAGCTATTGCAAACTGAGCACAGACCAAGCTAAATCACTGAACATTATGTTTTTTGTGCCTCCATTCCACTGACATCTCCATCTATTACTGTACCTCCGTGCACGTGCCTTCTCAAGATCTTTTCAGAGCCACTCATTTTCCCTCTCACAGAGCTGTTTTCCTCTCCTTTTGCACTATGTCCCTCTACCTGATTTCATGTTTATTCTCACTGTTTGAGCATCCAAACCTTTGTTGAGTGCCTCAATGGGTTACACAGATAAAAGCAAAGTTCTTGGAGCATTGAGCTTATGACTGAATGTCTATGTCTTCAGGTGATCTCACCTCAAGCAGGTCTTGCAAACACATTGATTCTTTCCCCATGGGGAGCTCAACTTCGTGTTTGATGGTCAGCAGTCAGAGATGAACAAAAAATGGGACAGTTGGATTTCTGAGTCTGGTCTCAAGTATATTATTCTGTCAGTCTCAAGTATGTTATTCTGTCAATTAAACTACGCTACAACCTGCACAGCCACCTAAATACCATGTAGGAAGTGTAGTGATTGGCAAACAGCAAGTACAAAACAAACGAAAGGAGACAGTTCTTCACACATCTTTTGGTTGAGCTGTGGGATGTTTGGGCTGCCAAGAGTTTACACGAGTTCATTAATGGACAGATTCACAAAAGCACTGAAATGACTGAAGGTCACTAAAATGCAAAGACACCACCTGTGGCTCGGCACGTGCCATAGCTTGTTGAGGACTGGGAAAGCACTATAACTTTGCTCTGCTCCTACATTCTTCCACATGCCTTCACTGTTGGCCCTTGTTGAAGACGTAAACTAGAAAACAGCCATAATGAGATCAGTCTCATCTTTTTATGACACTTAAATGACAACTAAATGTGAACTTCATTAAACAAACATACTGCATGCTCCACATCCTCAGAAATGTGAGGTTAAACCAGTGGCATCTTACACAGGATGACCGTCCCGTCCGTCTTTGGCTTTGCTGCTCCCTTACGTTTACCGTTCAATAAATTTCTGTAATTTGTAGCAGAGACACTCACAGTCCAAAGCAATTAGCTCTTAGTCAGGAAGTCCCCCTGATGTCAAGAGCATAAATCTCCTGGCCCACGCAGAGCTTTGCATTCCTGTAGCACATGGGGCCCATTAACGCCCCTTGCAACCCTTAGCAATGGCAATGCTGGAGCAGCTCTGCTCCAGTGTCTTTCAGTTGCGACATCTGACCCATTTGCCCCTGGTCCCTTGGGGGCTATTTCTGATTTTTTTTAGTATGCCAGACACCACCACGACGGCAGACCCCTTAGAAAAGCCTTAGTGCATCTTCTGCACTGACCTCAAGCCAGTGCCAGGTGCTGCAGGGAGGGCTTATAGCTCTCTTACTTTTCTGGCTTTGAGGATCATCACAGTGTTGAATTGCTGAGTGGTGCCAGCAAATCATGTAATTTTGCCTCATTATGTTCTAATGAGGCAGGATGAAACAAAGCTTCAATTTAGTGCTGTTCTTTTTTGACAAGGCTGGAGGAGAAATGTCATCTGTCACTGAGCAATGAAGCTCAGAGGACTCGGCAGTGACCGAATTAAGATTCATCCTGTTCAGATTAGTTCTTTAGAAGTAAGAGACTCTTACTACAGAAAAAGTCCTTCCAAACTCCTCATTCTTTTCACCACCACATTTACAAATACGTCAGGACTAGTCTGTAGCTTCAGCGGAGGAAAGTGCTCTGGTACCTGGTCCTGGCTGTGGACTAGCACTCTTGAATCTAAATCTTGATGAAGGACCTGCATCAGGAAAACTTTGTGAGAGATATGTCTTACTCCCTGCCTTGGCCTCATCTCCACACCTCAGCTATGTTGCAGCATGGAAAGGGAAGTAGGAGTACAGCATACACCTACAGACATCTCTTCGTATGGCTTTGCCTCCAGGTTTCCTTCAACTACAGCTGCCCAGGGCTATTTGTTGGAGGCTAGACCAGCTGGCTTCTGCTCACGTGATTACAGTCTTCTAAGAAGAGGGAAATGGGTTGTAAAATATGCGCACTGTTTTCTCACATGGAGAAAAATGCATTTGTGTATCCTCTTACTGGAAAAAAGGAGGCAGATATGGCCCACAGTGTACTCATGGAGTACCTAGACCCCTCTGGACTAACCCTGCCTGAATTTCATGGTTATTTACAGTTATTAACAGATATTTTAAGAAACCAACACCAGCAAAGCTTTCTTTTGCTCTGCCTCAAGAAGAGGGGATGAGTGGGGTGATGCATAATGTGTTTAGGGTTTGAAAAGTTCTATACCATTTTCAGTCTAAAAGGTTTGATCAGAAGTCAGGTCTCTGGCCTTTGCGTGAAGACAATATGTTTTTAGGCAATTGCACAAGCTGTAGATACTATTGGGAGCTTCTTTGCTCTGTAGTGAACCTCTCCAAAGCCCTAAGCCAACGCTTGAAGGGTGGCAATCACCTGGAACCTCAACTCAGTCATTTATGGCTTGTTAGAAAGGTTGGAGTGTGCATCATCCAGGACTTAGCCCTGTCTAAATCAAGACCCAGCTGTGACCCTCAGTCTTAACTTAGTAAGTCCTGCGAGTGCTGAGGCAGTCAGCCAGACTTCCTAGAGCTGACTCAATATTTTAGGTGAGACAACTTCATTCAAGGATATTGAGAAGGTATCATTGGTATCCTCGCAGGCAGGGCATGCACTGGAGCTGTGAGACCTCCGAATCAATTACTTGTTCTGAATTAGGCAAAGCAAGATTTGACGTTGGCACCGTCATCTTAAGTAAATGCTCTAAACTCTGAGTTCTTGCTATTCTGAGGTGGGAGAAGCTCATTATCATGTTCTATGGCGTTTCCCAGAAATGCCATCGTTGTTGAAACTGGTGTAAACATTCTCACAAAAACCCCTCAGCTCATGTAGATCAGTTTTGTTTTCTTTGTTTCCCAGCCCAAAAGCCACCTCACTTGAAAATTCCCCATCTTATCCAAGCATAATCCTTATAATTTGCACCCACAGATATATAATTGCAGATGCGTTTTGTTTTCCAGAACTGTGCACAAATGAAGCAATGCCTGCAGTTTTTGCTAAGCCCTCTGAGGCACAAATTATACTCCTGTATAACTGACAACAGAAAATCACACCCACAGTCATTTGCAGGTGCAAAAGAAGAAAAAATAACAAAAGGAAGAAAAAAGTCAAGGCCCTGTTGCAGAGCAGCGATCCGTGTCTTTCCATGTCTTCCAGGTTCAAATGCATATTCAGAGTGTGAAAGGGCATGGGGGAGCAAAAGGAGAAGGCGTGGGTGAGAAAGAGAAATACCTTCATCAGTACCGTAGAGGAATTTAAAGCTGTGTCAGGAAAGCAGGAAAGCAAACTGAGAAGATAAAACACGGCATGGAGGGCTGCATGGGGATTAATGAACTCCTTGCCCTTGATGTCTGCTACTGATCAAAGAAACAGGCACAAGAATGTTCTATAGCTGAGCCTTTGTGCATACAGCAATTAAATCAGATTTACTGTCTTTTTGAGTTTCTTTCATTCTACTAATGAAAGTACTGGAATTCTACTCATTCTACTACTTTTAATTCATAGCATTTCTGATGTTGGGAAGCCCGTCTCCTCCATGACTAGCAAGGAATCCATGTATTAGTCCAAGCAGATGAGCAGGGATGTGGGATCTGACCTGAACTGTTCAAACCAAAATCAAAGTGGGCAAATCTATGATGGTGTTGCTTGCATATTCTCCCACATCTGTGGAAATTTATACAACTGGGACTCATTTTGTTTACAGGTTAGTCATCCTGTGTGAAGGGCACCCATGCCAAATGGATTAAGGACATAAGAAATGCCTGAATACTCAGATCAGTGGTCCAGCTGCAAGTCTTTCTCCACCATCTTCTGGTCATGACCATTGTTTCCTCTGGGAGGCCTGCTTGCCTTCCCTGGTGCTGTGGTGTCCCTGGGCAGAGCATCCTTGGCAGCAGGGCATCAGCTCAATGGATCCCCCCAAGAAGCAGTTGGTGCTCTTGGCGTGCTGTCTTGCTTATAGTATTGAGGGATCAGTGGATAACTTTGACCTTACCCACCACCTTTGTGAGCTGGTAGACCTCAGTCATAACCCTTCCCAGCTGGCTTTTCTCCAAACTGGAGACCCAGCTTTTCCCAGCTCTCTTTGTAAGGCAGCTGCTCTATCCCCTTGACTTCAGTTGCCTTTCTCTGTACCTTCTCCAGCCCCTCTAGGTCCCCTGCTGCCTTTGGTGCATCAAAGCTTTCCCTTCACTGCTGAGATGAACTGTGCTGGTTTTAAGTCCTGTAGAGCCATCTGACTTGTGTGACAAAGTTATACTGTGCAAATTACGACAGTCGTACAATCCTCGCTGATACAGTTTGGAGACCAAGAGTTATCTCTAACTTGTAACATATTGTGTATCAATTATTCCAATAATGAATAAATGTTTTCTTATTTGTTTGCTTGTTTTAATTTTGCAATCTGTTCATGAACAGTTTGTGAACTTAAATGGTACAAAATCCATGGAAGAAATTATATGCTTGGAGTTATTTGCTGAGGTCTATGTTTGCCATGAGCTTCTTGCCCTTGTTTTAGTTAAGTTCTCACTTTAATTTCTTGAGTGTTCCTTGTTTTTAATCACAACCTTGTGAGAATCTTGCCTGTTCCTAGCAAACAGATCAACTTGCAGCTGGGTTTAAGTACAGTTGATGAGAAAAGCATTTCACTGTTTCAGTCTAACTACCCTCTTCTTGTTTCCTTCCACTGTGAACTCTCCAGTTAGCAGATTATTTCCTACAGCAGAAGAGAGCCATCAGGCCTTTGGTAAGGCTCCAGCTCTGCTAGGAAAGATATTGTGCTGATAGACCAAATACTTCCAAGTCCACCCATTTACTCTGTCCTTTCTTGCCATCACTTCAGATCGTTGCCATGATCCCAGCGACCCAAGTGGATTTACAGACCCAAGTCCTGTATCCTGTAGCTGGACATAGAGCCATACCAGGGGATTCTGGTATTCAGTAATTTCTTTAGGTGCTGGTTTATTAAGGAAATTGGCTGGAACTATTGCATCATATATGAAATATGACAACCTCCCAGCCTATATGTAGAATTTATTACTGACGGTTGAGATGAGAGAAGATAAACTGATGATACAGATATTCTTCCTCTGGAGGTGTGAGCGATCCAAAATGTCAGGAACACTGAAATTTAGTCTGCTTCTGTAGATCTAAATAGCTCAGGATAGTTTTAATTGGGTTATGTATTTAGTTTAAATGAGCACGGGATGGCTCTAAGCAGTCATTGAATAATAAGATTAACAAAGGAGACGGATTGAAACCAGAATCATTTATCTAACACTTCCCAGTCAGGGACTTTTGATTATCCCAGTCATTCCCACTTTGGATTTTGCAAAACAAAACTCATCTGGCATATGCTGTCATATGCAAACAGGGCTTCAGATTCAGTACTCAGACTGGTAAAATCATGTTTGTATGCAAGACATGGCAGGTCCTAGGAGAGCTGGTGGCATACAGTAAGCTTCAGCTTGCTCTCTCTGATCCCTTCATCTCAACACTGTGAAATGAAATGCAGCATGGGCCAAACTTTTGCCAGCCTTTTTTCATTCACTTAGTAACTAATTAGATGTGTGTCTTGACTCTGGGTTCTGTGAGACCAGGACAATGAAATCAGTGGACAAAACCAAAGGGCCATGACTAAACACTACTGAGCTACCCTCTCCAAAATCCATCCTGTAATACATACATAAACAAAAAAATCCCATTGATTTTCCATTCTGTCTCTTTCTGGGAAGGGACATACGGAAAAACGCCACGCATCATAGGAGATGAAAGAAATATCCCTCCGCTGCCATTAAATCCAGGGAATACAGACAATGAGATACACACAGGGGATGACTTGGTGTTAAAGGCAATGGATACGCCGTTTGTCCAGGCTTAATGCATAGGAGGGCCCTGTAAGATGCCCACAAGGAAGAACAAACTGAGAATCACCCACGTTACAGGATCTGCCCAACATCACCATAAGTCTAACATCAGTTTTTCTAGAAGAATTGGTATCTCCAAAAGAAGTTTTTTTCAGAAACGGGTTTTTAGACTAAATGGAAGTATTTGTCAAAAGTTTTAGGAAGGCATGTGGGTTTTGGTTAATACAAGAACAAACCCTGAAAATATGTTTCATTTTAAACTGAAACAAAATTGTTTTCAAATTTTCATTTACAATTTTTCAAGAAAACCAGAAATTATGTCTAAACAGCTCCTTTTATCAGATCAGAGTCAGCCTGAGTATTGTATGTGTATGAATAAAGACATAAATTTACAACTCGGTGAAATAGGGCAGAGGAGTTTATACAAGCTACTGCCAAAAATCCACCCTGTAACTACGTCCACCCAAGTGGTACACTTTCGCCTTATGACTTCTACAGTACAAGGACATTTAGTCTGAGTAAAGTTGAAGTGCTTTCTGCAGGGCTGTGATGGTGAGTGAATGCACTGGGCAAACTCCATTCCTCTCTACAGGCAAGATGTTTGCTATTTCACTTCTAGGACTGTTTTTTTTTTTTTTTTTTAAGTTTCATTTCTGATGTTTTCTTATTACCTTTTGTTTCCATAGGACAATAAAGTGAATTATTTCACTTCTATGCTTCCAGGAAAAGCTAGCAGGAAGCTTTTTGTTTCCTTTTCTTCGTCTTTTGTGCTAAGGGGATTTATTTAATACAGCTGGGAGGCCAGGACCCCCTGAGGTCTATTTGTACGTAACTCTACAACTGACTTGCATTATAAAAGAATGCAAATGCAATACATATTGACTATATGGGTCATGGTGGCACATCTAGTTTGGGAAAATATTGAAGTTATCTATAAGCACATAAATGAGGGAGTCCTCTTCATTAAAGTATACTGTATTTACAGGGTACATCTGCCTTAGATAATAGCACAGTAGAAAATAACTGATCAAAAGCAGAATACAAATGGTATAAATTTGAGGGAATTACAAGGAGATCATCTGGATTTAAACTCTCTCATAAAAGGTGCCACAATTTAGCTAGATGAGCGCTGTAGCCATGCAAATGAGAGCAGAGCTTTTTATTGGACCTGTTTGTTTCCATAATTGTTTGTAGTGAGCCAGCCCCACTCACCATTCCTCCTTTCATCTTTCCTTAAGAAACACTGTACCTTTTATGAAGTTAAATCAATGTTTTGATGAATCCTGCTAGGTACCAAAGCAGTATTACAAAGCCAGAACCACATTAAAGGGTACTGGCTACTTAGGAGAGGTTAAACCTCACTTTGACCAAGTCGTGATTTGGAATATTCTGGCAGCCAACAATTATGGACCTAACTAAAATTAAGAATATCTTGCTGATTTTGAGGAGGCTTGGGCTGGACCATATTGCTGAGATCCAACACCAGAGAAGCCTGTGGAAGTTTGCCTCCATTGATTGTAGGATCATGCTTCCTGTAAGAAAAATTGTACTAAGTGATAGCAATTGACATTTACAAAACATATTTCTAACCAGTGGTAGCACAGTATCCTCTCCCATGAGAAAACTATTGTGCTTTCCAATTTCTTGCCAAAAGATACTGCCAAAACCTTACATGAGTTTAAGGGGAGGTTGGAAAGGTTCAAGGGAAAAAGATCTATTGAGAGTTATTTATAGAAATCCACATCTATTTGTAGAAATGAGTAGAAATCTACACCCAGCTCAGGAAGCTGCGGGTGGCTGGAGGCTATGATTGGGGTATCATGTGTGTTTGTCCTTCTCTTGTAGTATTCCCTGGCCGTCTACTTTTATTCACCGCCGGAGATGGGTCTAGACAGATTTGCAATCTCACACTGCAGCCACTCTCACAGTCTTTTTATGTCTTTATACTATGATGGATCAAGAGAAAGTGCAAGAAAAGAAGTTTCCAAGAGGATCCTATGAGGCCTGTCCACAGGACAGACAGTGCTTCCTTGGGCTGGCAATGCAGGTTGAGGTTGAGGAAGGATGGTCTGCGTGTAGTCCCACCATATCCTTAGATGAGTGCTCCTCCTTCTGTCATCTGACATTCCAATCTAGCTTGCCCTCCTTGGCACAAATTAATGATCTAATGAACAGCACAAATAGATGATAGCAGCAATGAGACAGCTTGTTCATTTCCCAGCAGAGGTGGCAAAATTCACTCTGTATTTGGAGCTGGGTGAGTAATAAACTTCCCTTAGACAGAAAGAAATGCTGTGGAATAAACATAATCTGGGGTTTTAATGCACAATTACAATAAGTCATTACTGTTACATTGAGTCAAACTGCCATGTAACCTTGGCGTGGGTTCACAGATTCCATTAATTTAGTTGATAGATGCACATTTGCCCCTGAATGAAATAAATCCTTCTCTTTCTTCCTATTTATCCAGATGAAAATACAAAGCTGTAAATAAAAGTCATCTCTCTACTGGTGCTCAAACATACTTCTTAGGTTTGTATAAAGAAAACATGCAACTTAATGCTTTCTCCAGTGAAAGGGTGCTCACAAAACGCAAGGTTCAAGACAGGCCAGAGCTCAGGCAGGACCTGCAAAGCTGGACATTGGTGCTATGATGCATGTGGAAGGCCACAGAAAGTGATGGCAGTTGTCTCAGTTACTGGAACTTGGAGCAGGCACTGACTCAACAGGAGCACTAACGGTCTCCTTTATTCACCTTTTATTCAGTACGGTAGGATGCTTCCACAACGTGAGATATTTTCATTCATGGAGCTATAAGCTGGACTAACTCATCTCCATCAGCACTGATGTGTTGAACTCATCTTGCAATCCGGGACATAATTTATGTGCCTAATGTGCAAAAATGTTAAGATAAGCTTGTTCCTTTTCCATTTGCTCTCTGACATTCACTGATCTCATAAACGAAATGTCTTTCCTGTATCTTGGTGGGGAGATGAAGGATTTCCCAAGGCTTTCTGTGGCAAACTGGGAAGTCTAAAGCAAGTGACTTACCCGGTACCTTTCCTAGGGCTGTCATCTGAATTATTGCACATGTGGTTCTTGCAGATGAAAATACTTACAAGTACTTCTACTGACAGGTGTATGGACATCCAATTTTTAACTAGTTTTTGTGGTGAAATAACAGTCAATGTTAACAGGAGTGATGATATGTTATTCCATTTGGAATATTCCACATGGAAATCAGGAGACTAGCCTAGAAATGCTTAGCTTCACTCTTGAGTATTCATGTTTACCCTACTTAGGAATAGTTTATCTCATTTCGTGTTCACTGGGGAAGCCACTTCTTGAATTGTACTCTCCAATAATTGAAGAGACATGCAGGATTAGATCAGGTTTTATAATGAGGGGAGAGCAGCCCTGAGGCAGATGCTCTTAAGCAGAGCTATAATTTACTGGCAACCTTATCTAAGATATGGTCAGTCAATAAGAAAGCCTCAGAGGGCTTCAGGGCAGCCACAGCCTCAATCAACCTGCTGATTTCTTTATAAGGAATGCCAGCTGGTTACTAAACCACAGGGGGTAGATAATAAAAAAAGAAGAGTTAGGGACAGAATAATGATTTATTTCAAGTGGGAAACCAGGAAAAAAAAAGTCAAAAATCTATTTCTGTTAATTGCTTGTGTTGCTGTCATTACTCTTTGTTATTATTTGTATTAGAATTGATGACTAGAGACTCAGCTTGGATCATAAACTGATTAAGCTGAAATGGATCTACTGTGCACCCTGTGCCTTCACCACCCACTGTTGAAGGCTCTGATACAGTGTTCCCCATATTTTCTTTCTTGATCATACACAATACACCATCACCCAGCTTTGAAGCCATGATTGGAAGTGCAGGCTATGGCTCTGCTTTCCCCTGGGATGCTAACTCATTTACTTTGTTCGGTTTCTTCCCACAGTTTTCCCCATGTGTCTAGAGGACCAAGACAAGCACTCCCATGATGAATGACTCACTGAGAAAGAATTAGAGAGACTTTGAACTTATTTTAGCACAACTTCCCCAGGAAGAATGACCCCAGAAGTCCTAGTAGCAGGCAAGGCCAGAGATAATGCAGGCAAGAGTTTCATGGTGTGACTAAGACGTGCCTGAGCCAGCCAGAGATATCACACTCAGATCACAGTCCTGAACCAGTTCTGGGGTGGAGACGCATTTCAGTGTGCAACCTACCTGTTACTGGGATAGTGAGAACCAGGAGGTCTGACTCCTGTTCCCAGAATTGCTACTAGCCCTGTGTGTTGACTTGAATGTCTCTGTCAACTCTACCAATTCTCTAAGTCATCTGCCATCATGTGGCTTTTTCTGTTTTTCTAGGAATTTACGGAAAACCAGAGCAGCTTGGCTAATATTAAGGATTTCTAGGTACCCAGCAACTGTTGTAGTATGATAAGCCGGGCTAATCTACCCATACAAGGGGACTTGGACACACTCAAAACTATTAGGGCGTGCTGTGTATGTACCCACTGATTTTGCAGAGCTTGCACAGAAGGTCCAAGATGTTGAGCTTGCACAAGATCCGCTGCTCAGCACAGCCTAACCCATGTTCATGGACTTCTGCATAGGAAATCCCACATAGAAATACAGGGAACTCAACACCTAGAGATTAAACTTTCTGCTTTTAGATATCAAATGCCAGCAGGTATGATGTGGGGGTTGTTTTCTTTTTTTCGCTTTTCTTTTAGGTGTTGTGATCTCTAAGGCTCCCATTAACTTCAGCTAGGGTTGGCAGCTCTCGGAAAATGAAAACCTGTAGTTTTTATCTCTAAATTAGACATGCTTATACATTCTGGTGATAGACATGCTGGAAATGGCATGGTTATTGATTTCTTAGAATTGTTAGGTTTAACCAGCACTTTGAGATCCTGTGATGGAAGATGCTGTAGAGTCTTGATCCACATGCACATTCCTTTGCAAACATCTATGTGGCCCATGGAAAGTCTTTGGAGTGCAATCGTTACTAAATGAACGACAGAAAAAAAGCTACGTGCCGCCTGCAATTTGCATGTACTTTATGCTTCAGAGCACAGAGCATATCTGTCTGCCTTAAGTTTCTCTGAACATGGGGGAAAGAGCACTCAATTATTTGCTTTAGTGGGAAATGATACAAGATTGTCCGCTCCAATTGCCGTAAGACCACCCCAAGTACAGTCTGCTAACAGACTGTCATCTTTGGTAAATAAACCGCTTGGAAATGGAAAAATTTGCCCAGCCTGCACAACAGTCCAGATGTGTCCTGGCTGGAGGTAGGGACAGGCCTCCTCAGAGGCTTTGTCTCACGTTTTTCTGCGTCTCCAGCTATTACAGCTGTATTTTTATGGACTTTTCTGTGTCATCCCTGGGAAGACAGCTGGGCATGCCTTTATAGACCAGTCCAAGCAAAAGTCCTTGTGATCTCCACGGGAGCAGGAGCGGTTTCCAAGCCTTCATCAGGCTTTGCTGCTTCATCTTATCTAAGAGGAAGGCAGAAAGGAGGGCTCAGTCTAAACTCACTTGAGGGCTGGGGCAATTTTAGCAATGGCTTTAATTAACTATGGATGAGGCTTTCTGTGTCAGACCTGACTCTAGAGAACTCAAATGAGGAGGAATTCTGGTATTATTAATTGCAGCACCTCAAGGCTTTAACCCTATAGCAGATGCCAGTGACATATTGTTTGAGCCTGTTAAACTGTTCCCCATTACAACTCTGAGCCCACCTATTACCATATGTTTGAGGATCTCGTTTCCCCAGAAAAGTGCCACGGAGTGCTATGCACTGTATATTTGTAATGTATGGGATGCGTAAGGTGTCCATGGATCCTGTGTCCTTCAGGATCAAATGGACACATAGGCTCAGAAATCTTGATGTCTGCTTATCTATGCCAGGGCCAGGGGTACAGTTTATGTTATCAGAATGATGTAAGATTACCATAATGACATGAGAAGGCAAACACAATCTATGGCACATCAGAACTGCAAGATTAGGGGAGAAGGTGGCCAGAAAACAATGATCCAAGCGCAGCTATGATTTTCTGACCTAATCTTGTGGGACCTCTAGATTCTAGAGGTCAATATTTAATTTCGTCTGAAGATGAACCTTGTTTACTGTCTTCTATCTGCATATTTCAAACAGTGTCAGCCAGGAAGTTATAGTTATTTTCACTGTTCTACTAGACCAGACATTGAGGCAAAAATGGCTTATTTCAGGTTGCCCACTGAGCCAGTAGTGGAGGCAATATGAGAAGCTGGGTGTTAAGAATCCTAGCTGAAGAAGTCCAGAACAGCTCTTCAGAGGCCAGCCTACAGGCAGGGATAAAATCACTCTCCAAAAGAGTGATCAAATGAAATTCTGCTGTTGGAAGGTAAATTAAATCCCCTTTTTTTATGCAGCCTGGGGAATGAGCCTATTTTGGATCCAACTGTGCAACATTAATCACAATATGGAATATTTGAGCCAAAGGTCAGCCACAGGGGGCCAACTATTAACATATGGGATTTATCTGTCTCCTTCTACCATAAAGATGCAGCATGCTGGATAATTAAACTTCTGAGTGCCAGCGTGGAGCGTAGTCTGTTTTTTTCCACTGCTCTTTGTGATTCGATCCAGAACCATTTCCTTTCACTGTATGCTCAGAAGGGGAGGAAACAAAGGTGGCATCCTGATCTTCATTATTAATACACAGGAAAACTTGAAGGAAATCCCTTTTATGCCCCCGGCTTTGTGTAAAGAAAATCCTGCAAACTCAAAAGTCATATTGTTCAGCTCCTATATATATTATACATCTATGTGCACAGCAGATGTTTCTTCAGATAGTTAACTGATGTTTCTGCAGCATTATGGTATGGAAAAAACTTCATAGCAACCTGCATTCCAGTTGATTTACTTTGATTAAATTAAAGGTCTAGAAAAAAACCATTTAAAGTGGCTACATTTGAATGAAGAAAACTACATTCTTCTATGATGTAAGTCAGTGCTTCTCCATGTTATGTGGGATAAAAATATTGGTATACAGACAACACTCATCTCTTGTTTACAAAGGGGATCAGGTAATGGGGAGGTATTTTGCCTCTTTGGGAAAAGGAATTACACACCGCTAAGAATTTCTGAGGAAGGCATCTAGCTGAAGCTTGTCAGGCCACTGCCTTGTATAACCAGCAGAAGCACTTCCAGAAGCAATTAATCCAATTCTAATACAGACACCTAAGGTAGGAGGCATGAATTTCCCTCTGGAGGTACCCACCTCTCCCCAAACCTACACAACCTGCTTAGATGAGATGTCTGGTTTCAGACAGCTAAAATTAAGCAAGGCAAATCCCACAGCAGCTGACTCTGTATCCCACTTTGTTTCTGCCCCAGCAAAATTGCTGTTATTATTATTTAAAGTTATCTTATGGTAACACTCAAAGGCCAGGTATAGTGCAGGCATGGAGTAAAATGCAATTCTGTACCCCACAAAGAGGACAACTCAAGTAATTAAAGGATGATTTTGCTTTTAGTTCTGCAGTTTGACTGAAAAGAAATACAAACACCAAGAGGCAATTAAAATACATAATACTTGATTCATAAGATACCAAAACGCCAAACTACGTAAGTCCCATGACACTTATACAATAGAATGACTATATACTTTTGGCTATAATGTTAATAAAAAAGGGATTTATCTTGTTAAGTATTTGCAGTGCATCATTCTGTCTGAGAGTTGTTCTAAAGCACAGCCAGTTTATTCATTTTTTAGATTCCAAGACACTGCTTTTCATTTAAAATAAAACGGTAACATCTTACATTTATATAGTGCTTTTCATCTAGAAAGATCCCTGAGGCCTTCTCGAGCACTTTCTGGAGTTTCAGTACCCACAGTGCTAGAGGAAGAAGGCTTGTCACGAGTAAAATGCAGTTGTGGCCAAATTTCTTTATTGCAGGAACCATGCATGGTAATTTTCATTTGGTCAAAAGGCACGAGGCACATACGATATGCCTTAGAGAAGGAACGGGAATGCCAGGAACCTGAGTGGCTCACAGATGGGAGACAATACTGACTCCTCATGCATCTCTGTTCCTCACTTATGGGCTGGAGCTGAGCTGGACTGACTCTCTCTCTCCCCAACCAGGAGTTTGGGGTACCTAGCAGCTCTTGCACCAGAACCAGGCAAGCTGATGACATAAGCTATCCGTTAAATTACTTGTGAGATCCTTGAGTCAGAGCTATCATTTGACCACTGTCTTGTATGAGGCACTGAGTAAGTAATTAAGACACTAGGATAACAGGTTGATCTCAGCCATTGCTGGTCCTCAGATGTGTTCTTGGTGAGTTCTTTCAACTTTCTTCCTCTCCCAAATCTTCCACTTTCTTGCTTACGTCCAGCGATAGTTTTCAAGTCTGGATACAGCCATGGTAGTTTAGGGATTGCACAGCATTACAGACATTTCATGGAGCACAAGCTAGTAGTATGTGTGGGGAGGGACTTTGCTACATCTGCACCTGGTACAACCAACGATACCACATAACCACACACTTAGACTGAATGTAACACTGGAACAAAGTAGCTATCACCATGAAAAATGCCTCGGCTCCTTTGACAAGCTGTGGCAAGATACCCAGAAATTTTTGGTAGCTTCAGCAAAGTGTTACATTCCATTTAAAGGTGTGGATGTGCAGGATCTGCTGGGCAGACGGTACATATCACAGCAAAATAGTTGTCTGAGCTGAGAAGGGGTTGGGAAACACTGATGTAAAGTGTCAGATTTCAGAGAAGGAACAACTGCCTGTGCAGTGTCTAAGGCAATGGAGATAAAAACTTGATCAGGACTACAAAGTGCCTTTAGAATACAAATGGTTAATGCTTACATACAGAAATGATACGGAGAGGTCCGTAAGGTCAAGAATGCAAAAGACAGGGAAATCCAGCATTCCAACTGGCCTTGCAGTTAATTTTATTTCTTTACTGTTTGCAATTCCCTGGTCATACACCATTTCCCCCTTCCATGCTTCAGGCAGAGGGTTGCTCACAGGACAGGGAAGTATTCAATATTTATACTCCTTCATTCATCTAGGCACATCATTTTACTGCATTTAATTTTAAAAAAATCAATTTTTATGAGGTTTTTCTCCATAGAGTATCCATGGGCTCCACATAGAGAACAACTGCATCTCACAACACTCCTGTGAAGGAAAGGGCACCTGGGGAATGAGGCTGCTCATAACCAGGTCTGACACTGTGAACACGGACAACTCAAATGGGTGTCCAACCTGGCATGCCACAAGTGACTTTTTAAGGAGCATGTAGTATTTTATAACATTTCATTTGTTCACAGCATAGCTCTGATTGGATATGTTGATGCTCGGCAACAGGCTCGAATTGAACCAGAACTGACAGTGGCCACCCATGCTCTGGCCTTCACCCATTTGCTAGGTTTCATCCAGGCTGCCTTTTTTTCCTAGTGAAAGAACAGCCACACACAAAGACCTGAGCAGCCTTTTAGTACGTATCACCATTCCCGATTTCAGCCGTGCCCCACAGAAAACATATTTCTCTCTACCCACTCGCTCCCCTTACCATGCTGGGGGCAGTGGGTTATTTAGGACAGATTCGGTGGAAACAGCACCATCTGCTGAGCACCCAATATCCTTCCTGCAGGGATTGATTGGGGTTGGGGGTTTTGGAGGGGAAGGATCTGTCTCTGCGGCCCAAGCGACATTGAATGCTCAACTCCTCAAGTTACTGAGCTCCTCAAATCAGTCTGAAGCTTTCCATCCCTGGGATGTCTCAAGTTGCTTCTGTCAATTTGCTGTGATTCAACTCATCTGCACTGAAGAAATGCAAAATAATCCTAGTGATAAGTATACAAAAGAAATTGTTTCAATCCAAGTAATTACAGCAATATATAAATACACATTTCATCCCCAAAAGTCTTTGTTTTTTGGGGTTTATTCCCAAAGTCTGTGCATGCTATATGGTGTCCCAGGCTCTCTGTCATGTCTCCATCGTGTGCTACTCGCTACGAAACAGATTTTGGGGCAGCTGAGGCACGTTTGGCTGGCTGGCTGTGATTTCTTGGCCTCTGACTTGGAAGGGTCCGCCTGCAGAGTGGGGACCTTAATCCCTACAGAGTGACCAGTGGAAATATCCAGAGGGGACAGGGCTCCAGGCCATGGAAAGGCGGAAGAAACCACTCTGGGAAAGTTAAACGAAGGCACCGGTGGGAGATTCCTCTTCCATGAGAGAGGGGTGGCTCTTGCAGGTGAGTGGGGACACTCAAGAGAACCAAGGGCCTCAGCAGGCGTTTGAAAACCGCCCGTGGGCGCCCCATGCGTGTTGTTCTTCCCGGGGGGAGGGGAAGGGCGGCCTTGGCTCGGCTGCAGCCCCCCGCCGCCCGCCCCGCGCCCCGCTAAGGCAG
>NW_009596326.1:0-217 GCF_000690535.1 Cariama cristata
CTGGGGAGAACTTCTACATTTACAATTTTCACATTCAGAATTGTTTGATTTGAAAGGTAAAATATTGCGTGGATAACTTTTTTTACGTTGCTCAAAAGAACATCACCAGTTTGTCCCGAACGGCTGTACTTGTCCCATTTACTGCACCTGAAAGACCTGGAGATGGCAGGGCTGCTGAACACAGCCTGCGTCGGGTCCGTGGCTCGGCAGGACATCA
>NW_009596326.1:306-45807 GCF_000690535.1 Cariama cristata
GTTTATGGCAGAAAGATGGAGTTTTCAATCTGCTGGAACATAGATTTGCAAAAAAACCGGCCATGCTGGAACAGAGGAGCCTCCAGAGACTCGAGTGGATTTGAGTTTTTTTTGCTGGGTCTCCAAGGTACCGAGTCAAACACGAGCAAGGCTCCGGAGGGCAGCTGTGCAGAGGAGCTGTGGGATAAGCAGGGGGTGTACAACAACGCGCAGTGTTGCCTGTCCTCTCCCCACCACGATTGCTCCTCGGCCCCACGGGTAGGTGGGGAAGAACCTGGTTCTGCTCAGAGGCTGCACAAATACTGCCTTGGCCCACCCAAAGTGGGCAAACACAGCTGCTGGACTCCACTGCAATGGTGCCACGGCTGCGGGGACCATCCAAGGTGGGTGGTGGACATCAGAACAGAGTGACTTAAAACACAGCCCTCGGCTGTGGGGCAGTGCTGGGTCACAGCAGCATCCCAAGCCCAGCCTGCCTGGGGGGGCTGGGAACCAGGACTCCCCTCGGGCTACGCAGCCCAGGGGGGAGCTGCCCTATTCAGGTCACCCCCACAGCAGCAAGGGAAGACTCCATCAGCACTGAGAAAAGCCCGAGATTGATTTATTTCTTTGTTTATTAGGTCAAGAGGAGGGTTGGGGGAGGCTCAGCTTTGCCCCTCACCAGGGATGTGTGCTGGCACCAGGGTAGCATCCTCAGGGACTGCTCTGGGCTGTGCAGTGGGCCAGCAGTAGCCCCTGTTTCCACAGCCCCCCTGCGTACGGGGGAAAGGGCTGAATGAGACCCGGCACCAGCCACAGAACCGGGGTCCTACCCTGCAAAGCGATGGGAAGAGCAAATGGTCCTGGCAGCTCCCACAGGGAACGCAGATGCTGCTATTCGGGCAGCGATGCTGGACAGTGAGCCAGCGCCAGCCCCTGCTCCAGCAGGAGGGATGCACAGGGAGAATTTGAAATGGCAGTTCAGGACCCTTCATCCTGGGTGACCAAGAATTTCTGGGCTCATTAGCAACCTAGGTTTGTAAATGAGAAAGAACAACAGGGTCTCACATCTGGAGAACAGGGAGTCCTTGGCTTTGCAGGGGAGGCAGGTGGAAAAGGGCAGGTGAAATTTCTTCCAGAAATGTTGCTTTGTCTCAAAAAAAAAAAAATGCATCAAAAAAATCTCAAAACCAAAACACATGGTTCAACCAGATTAATGCCTTTCCAAGGGGAGATGCATGGCAGAGCCACCCTGGCCCACACCATTACCGCCTGCTCGGCTCAAATAAGGTCTGAGGCTCTCAGATTTAATCGCCATTTCAAGAGAGCAGCATTGGCCGGGAAAGGCAGCTTTCCCACTGCCTCCCTCGGCACCGCACAGCCCAACAGCAAGAGCCACCTTCTTGTTCGATGTCTTTTCAAGGGCTTTTGTATTTAGTAACTTCCAGAGCGGCAGTAAGCCAGTCCATTATAATTACATGCTGGCATAAAAATATTGGCCACATGTTAAAACTTGAAGTAGGGCAGGCAGCCATCTGGTCGTGCTGACAGACCTCCGCGACCATAGTTAAAGGTTCTCATTTTAGAAACTTTACAGCTCAGATAAAGTCTGAAGGACCAACCATAAATGGATGTTTCGGCCACTGCTCCAGCTCCAGGGGTTAGAAAAACCACAGCCTGGTATTTATTGGCTTCTGTTTTAAAAATAGCTAACGCTTTGTCTACTTCTACTACTAAAAAAAAGAAACCAATCTTAATTCCCCAAATATGATTGTCTCAGCCTCCCACCCAAGAAGGAGTCCATCTCCCCGACACATGGCTAACTCACCCCTGGAAGTGGGCAGTAGCAAAGCTGTGTGTGTAGAGCAGGTCATTGATTCCTGAAGGACAGAAAATGATCGTACTTGTATAGCATTACATTGCAGTTAAAAACCCCAACCCTCACACCCCTAACAGCACCTGCAGCCACCAAGCAAAACCACGGGGCAGGGCAGCCGAACGTTCACCGGTAACGGCTCAGCCCCCTCCCCAAGCCCACGCCGCCCACCAGGGCAGGGAGCAGCTCGCTCCACAGCCGGGCAAGGCCTGCAGAGCCCGGCCGGACTGGACAGACCAGGATTTAGAGGCAGTTTTATGGCTGAGAGTGCTGTGCTTGCACTAAGAGCACTCTGGTTTTCCCAGGACAGTTCATGCTATAGCAGGTGGAAAAAGAAAACAGTTATTGCACTTGCTAGGTCAGGTGCCCAGACACATTTCAGCCTACACAGAAACATTTCTCTGCACCCTTGCTGTGCTAAGCTTGTGCCAGTGCAAACCTTTTAGATAATACACTCCACAAGGGATGCTGCTGCAATCAGCTGAACTGCTGGGGTTGAAGCTCCCTTTCAAACTGAGATAAAAGAGTATAAAGTCATCATACAATCCATAAAAGTAGCCATTTTCTTTTTAGGGCTACCTGAAGACTTTTTCAGCACAGTATCTTGTTCCTTTTGTGTACTCACAGATTAGTAAAAAACCAAATCTGTGTACACGTACTGTGGGGAAGAAAAGATTGAGTTATGTGACAGGGAAGTGCTCAGCAGAGGCAGTTTTCCCTCTAAAACCACATTCCTCACCCCTTGTACCTGCTCGGGTTTCTATCCCTCAGGACCAACAGCTTTGCTGAAACTTCTCTCCAGCAGCAGAGAGCTGACACACCTCCTGCGTCCCCTGCAACAGCATCGCTCCAGAGCAGCTCTGGCAGACTGGAATTCAGCACGGAACCTGGAAGCTTTGCATCAGATGAATGAAATAAAGAGACTGACCCTTTTTCCAAACAGTTCACATTTATTGATAACGATAAAAAATCTTTTAAAGACTATCTGTATTTTATTACCAAGAATGAGGTATTATGTATACAAAACATTTACAGAATTTGATATGCGGTTCATGAGTACAGACAGGAAAGTGCAGAAAGACACTGATAACAGGAAAAAAAGCTAACAGAAGTCATCAGCTGAGAGAAGGAAGAGGAGTAGCAATATCACACAAAGAAAGACCAGCGTATGGGAAATTAGTTAGTCAGACTGCAGTGATCAAGTCATATTGCCACAGCACTTTAAGAGGAGGATTAACTATTGTTTTTCTGGAATTTTATCTCCCCAGCTGTTTGTGCTGTCATGTGCTTTGAGCTCTAAAAGATGTGTTAACATTAACAGCAGGAAAAACCCAAAGTGCCACTTTTGAGCCAGCTCAAGTGAAAAACAAGATATAGATCTTCAGATTTGAAAAGTGACTGCAACTCAAAAAGGTCTACAAAGCCAGACACCTCTGGACAGATGTGGAGTGTTGAATGAAGCAGTTTCTTTACAGTTGTCAGCAAAATCGCCATCTGAGAGAGAGAGAGAGAGAGAGAGAGAGAGAGAGAGAGAAAGGGGACCATCTTCAACCCTTACAGCCTGGGAAATGCAAAGTGGCATTTGCCAAGAGCCACACGTGTCATTACATTAACCTCCCTGTGCCTTCAGCCGCACTAGCTCCCCTGCACTCAGGAATACTGGTTCCTGCATGTCAAGATCCAAAGCACCTCTTCAGCAAGCTGGGTTCCTCTGAGGCAGACAGCTCATAAAAGCAGCCCAAGAGCCACAGTATGTGGCTGTCTGCTGTGCAGAGGCTGGGTGAGGAGTTGCTTGGCATTGAAGTGGTGGCCTGTCTTGCACAACAGCACCCTTTGGCAGCCTAAGTAACAGTCTAACCTCCCCCTTCGATTTCCAAGCCCAAAAAAGAATAAATAGACCAGTTTGGTTCAGTTTAAGGAGACCGGCCTCTCAGCACCTCCAAATCTGTTACTGAAATACTTCTTTGTCAGCTCTGTCTGCCAAGTTCCACAGCCAGAACTGGTCCGCAGGAGAGGTGCTCTTAGTTAGAGGTTAGTAACCTGCCTCTCAGAAGCTTTGCAGTCATAAAAAGATTTATACTGAGTTCAGAACCAGCTTTCCTCAGGCAGGGCATCCAGTATCTTAAGTGAGTTCTGTTTTGAAAGTGCAATAACTCTGCAAGTTCCTCTACCACTTACTCACAACAGTGCTGCCTCCCCAAGACTTACTAGAGCCTATCCAGCTTTCCAGCAGGGCCTGCAGCCAGCACAGTAGCTCCTTTTGCCTGGATGGATAGTTTAGCTCTAAGAGGGTGAGGAAAGACCACGCAGGGACTAACTATGCAAATCCTGCTGCATTGCAGACTGAAAACATCTCTGCTCCACTGCCAGGGATGGTCTGTCATTGTCTACAGCCTTTTGCTCAGCACTTCAGTCTTTTGTGCCTTTTGCTGTGCGTGGAAGAGAAGGTTCGAAGTGGAAGAATACCTGAACAGATTTTAACAAAAAGAGTCCAGGTAGGATTGCTTGGGCCTGGGTAGAAGAGGGACAAAACCCAAACTGGCAATTCACCGCTGGCAGTAGGAATAATGAAAATGGTCAAGTAGGCACTGCTTAGAGCACCTTCTACTGTACCGCTTAGAGTGAAGATCCCTGTGCTCCCTGCCTACATTAAAGCTTCCGCTGCTCAGAACTAAAGCTCTCTGTTTCTGACACGCACAGGGAAGGAGAGGAGGCAAGAGGGATTGAAGAGCGCACAGGAAGGATGTAAGCCATACCTCCTTTAGACTGATTTAAGAAGCATACTTAAGCTCTGCATAAATTCCTGATAAGAACAGAGTCTCAGTAAAATCAATACAGAATGTACTAAGGAAGTGGAGTGAAGCTCCAGCACAGAGCTGGGAACAAATCCTCAGACCAATTCTGGATCAGCCCAGCGTGACACAGCGAGGGAGAGCCTGCTCTCTGCCTCTCTCTCTGTAGTGCTTCAAGCACAAATCCAAGGAAAGAATGAATTGCTTTAACCCATCAAGACCCAGAGCTCAAATTCCCCAAAAATGTGCTCATACAAAAGGTATTAGTGTTTACAGTCTGGCCACAGCTCTGTGGGCATGCTTTGAAAAAAATGGACTCACAAAGTCAAGTATCCTGCAACTGCTTTTCTTTGTCTCGGACATCACTTAGTGGCAATGGGAAAACAGTTTGCAGCACTGGAAGATCACAGGGGATTTCTTAAGATGGCAAGGAATGTCCTGACAGGAGACTTGCAGTTGATCTCTAATGCACTACGGAGAATTTTTGGTAGGGTTTTTCTTTTTTTTTTTGCTTTTTAACATTTACACAGTTAAAATTATTCTTAACCGATGCACTGGTTATTTTTCCTTTCAATGAGAGCCCTTGTGTTCAGAGTTAGGATTTGTGCAAGCACACTTGCAAAAATATTTATGGCTGAGTTAGGAAAAAGGGTTAAAGTTAAGAGACAAGCTGTTGGATCTAACAAGGACCAAAACCACTAAGTTTAAAATTCAAACAGCTACTTTACTATCTATAAAAGGCTTTTGTGGGGTGGGTTTGTTTGTTTTTTTTTTCCTTTGTGCACAACTGCCAGTTGAATATGCTGTATTGCAGTCAGCTGCCACAGGCGAGGGTCCAGCCATCTCATCCATTTGCTTTTCATCTGTTGTGGCACTACCTGGAAATCATGGAGCTGGAATGGGACTGGCTAGAAGAGGTGGTGGCAGCACTGAGCTGGGAGAATCCACTGTGGCTCGATTCAAGGCTGGTCATAGATCCCCTGCAATAAAAAACAAAGTAGTTTTAAGCTTCAGAACATACAAAGATTTTTATTTCTGCTATGTATCTATATTGCATTTGTTTGCACACTGAATAAAAAGCAAGTAACAGCTTTGGGGAAGATACTCAGAAGTTTTTCTGCCTTACCACATAAGATAATGGGGACAGCGAACACCTCCTTGCAAAAAAAGAGATGCTGTTCAAAGAGACCTTGAACTAGAATTTCAGGCAAATATATCAACTGGCAGGCAACTGACCTGACTCAATTCCATTTTGAGTTGCACCCATTGCTACATGACAACCTGCCAAGCCCAACAACTCACACAATGCTTTCAAAGCAGAGCAAAATGACCACTGATGATTACAATGAGATAACTAATTAACCCCTTTTACACATTAGTTGCCCCCAGTGCCAGTACTGGTTGCATTATTTTGTTTGGGTTTGGGCTTTTTTTGAGGCTTAAGAAAACACAAGTCTTCACAATTTACTTGTATTTAAGTGAACTTGACAGTGGCTTGATCATCTAAGCATCAGAAAGGTCTGACATCAGCTGGCCTTCGTGAACCTTAGCCAGACATACCTGAAATCTTCAGATCCTATTACTTCTGTATAGTACATCACTTTACATTTGTGAGAGGAGACCTGTAGAGATGCTAATACATCATCCACACGAGGCAGGTTGGTTGTAGCACAGGCAGGCATGCTATGAAATTTCCACTGGAGAATATAGAAGCCAGGCCACCTGGTCACATGCGATCCCTGGAAGCAGCCACAGCAAGAATTAAAAGTTAGCTTTGTTAACACAAAGATTTGTAGGCTTGAAATTTCTTTTCCAAGCTTAGAAAAACTGCCTACATGCCCACAACCTTTTCCCCAATGCCAATATTTCAGCTCCTCAGCCAACTGGAGGTACTGGTCAACTCTCCCCACACAGCATGCTTATAAAAGTTGTAACAGAACTCTAGTGGCTCCTCCTGCTTTTCGACAGTGTCAAGGGGTTAGGATTAAAATATACTGAAAGGACAAGCTCCTGTTTAAAACAATATCCGTTTTTCCATCCGTTTTCATTAACAGCTATCCTTTGAGACTGAAAAGAGCAGTCAAGGCTCATGCCTGACAGAAAGAGAAAGTGCAGTTCAAGAGGTCACTGCCCACGCTTCTAGTTCAACACTTCCAATTAGATGACTTAAGGAGCTCCTTTTTCAAGTCAAAAGGGATAGTCCTGCCTGAGTATGACTGAACATGCTGCATGTAATGCCAAACTTGGCAATTAAAGGATAGGTTGCAAATGCCATAAGAAACCCTTCAGGAACCTTGGCCACAGGAAGCTCCTTATGGTGCCTGCTGGAAGGACAGACACACAGAAGCTCAGTCTTAACTTCCAGACTTCTCTCATTACTGAGGTATAAGTCTTCAAACACAGACTGTTTGCTTCAAAAAATAACGGTCAAAGTTACAGCACAAAGCATGTCTTGCTACTTTCTGGATGCACACTTTGTTCTAGGTGCCTCTCTTATATTCCTTTCTAATCAATCTCAGTCACTATTGGATTGATGCAACCTCCCCTTTACAGCAGATCCCATGTAAATACTATCCCCGTTCCCTGCAGCTAGGAACATAAGCTGAAATGTCGGCCAAAAGCAAGCAGACAGTTCAGAGCTGAATCACCACTCAGTCATCAATAATGATTGAGAATTAGAACATGCAGTTTTCCAGCTAGCCTCCATCTGCTCCTGCACGAGGATTTGGCTGTCTCACCTGCACACTCTCCCCTTCTTTGCAGATAAGAGGAGACTCCACCATACTGTAATCACGCCCCAATTGCCAGACTTTGTCTATCAACTGGACGTTGTTCCCACCAGGAGATGTAATACTGTGAGCTCCCAGAGAGTCCTTTTTAGGAGGCTGTGGGGCTCTTTTGGAGTGAAAGATGTTAAAAACAATGTCGCCCTTGCACACATCAAAATCCCATGTGATCACAGATGAGGCATCCACAATCTGAATGAGAACCTGCGACAGAGAAGTTGTATTAGACAATAGCAATTTGCTCCGTAAAGACAAACTCCTACCAGAAAAGGAGACAAAGAGCTTTTTGTTGCTGGGCTTAGTTCTGACTATTAAAAAGGTATTTGCAGATACAAATTCTCTCCTGATGGAGTGTCTTTCTTTTAATATATGACTTTCAGAAGCTCTCAAGTAGCTTCTGAGAATACTGTTTGTCTTTGCTTAGAAGAATATGGCTTTGAATAGAATGAAACACAGTGATATCCTCTAAGTGGCAACAAGAGGATACCAGGAATGGTCACAAACTTCAGCTACTAAAGCATCGTTATGCACCAGAACTACAGAAGAACAAGGTGGAAGCATGGCAACTAAACAATCAAGTTCTAAAACACTTTCAGTCCAAGAGATAGGAGTCCAGAGCAGAGGGTTGAGATGATAGAACAGAAGGGTAGGCTGCAAACATACCTCATGCGGAGCTCCTTTGAAGACACTTGCAGATTGGTAGATTGTTTCAGTCCAAAGCTTTATGTCTTCGTTTTCCAACTCTTCTGCTGTCCGGTACAGGGACTTGGGAACCAGCCCACCCTCTGGTACTTCACACTAAAAGCATAAACAGCCATTAAAAAGTATCCCACTCTGTACATCCACACCCTGTTTATGCTCTCTGCCTGCTAGCATCAGAAACAAAAACTCACACTCAGCAAGTACTCTGAAGAATGAGATATGAACATAGTTTGAAAGTAATTTTATACTTTGTACATCATACAGACATAAATTTATTTTACAACAATCTAGTTTAGATGAGTTTGCAGAATTAAGAGACCAGAGGAACAGGTCTTGTGTATACACAACAGCCACCACCACAGAAAATGACTGTGCAAACACTGTAGTTATCACCCATAATGCCCTATACTGAAGGGAGATGTGAGCCATTAAGAATCTTGAGGAAACTGGCAACAGCGACTCAGTCTAAAAAAAATATAGCCTACAGAGATGTAAAAGAACTGGGGTATCTAAATTTAAGGACAAAGGCTGGTAGGGAGATACAGTAAGTTTCCAAACAGGTAAGAGGATATTGCAGTCAGGAAGGTAACAGTTTTGAAGTTACAACTGTCTTGACAGCTCAGTACTGGAACCAATTACACAACTTCCATAAGCAATCTTCTTTTTATAAAAGTCTCTAGTAATGAAGTTAGAGAACTATCTGATCAGGAATAGGGGCAGCAGAAGTGTTTGATAACTGAATTGCAGTAGAGAATTGAAAGGATCTTTGAGAATTCGTTTTTGTTCAAATATCCAGAAGTAAAGAAGAGAAAGAGATGCTACCATTGTCTGTGACCGGCAGGAAGTATTGTAGCAATTCGCTTTCTTGTAACCTTCACTTTTGCACACTTAAGCAGTGGATTTTGCCAGCTTCTCAAGCTCCAAATTAGATAGCACACTCTCTCTCCACCAAAAGCTACTGCTGCAGCAAAAAGCAGCCCACTGAAGATAAACACACGCTCTACTCCAACATGTCTAACAGTACTTTATCATAAATTGAGACTGTATTTGAACAGATCTAGATAAACTTTCAAGAATGGTAGTCTAGAAAGCATTCAGGGGTTTACAAAGCAAGCCTGAAATTATATTTTAACATAGCTGAGTTCCAAAAAAAAAATAAAAATCTAAGTGTTACGGTGATGGTTGCTCCAGAAAATGCCTGAGTTGCACTCCTACACCTCAGTCACACCAGTGAGCCTGTGTTGTCAAAAACATTGCAGAGAAAAGAAACCTTACAGTATCACTGAGATACTAAAATGACAGATTCAATTGACACCCATAGTCTAGGCAGGAAACAGCTATTAAGGCACATGACAAGGGACTGAGAAGTTAGAGTATCCTGCAGTAAAACAATTTTTTTGGCTTGTTGTGGGTCAATGCGCATATTGCACTAGGAGACCTGGCTGTTTGTTAAGCCCTGCTAGCAGATGTGCTGTGTTTCCTTGGGCTCCATATGGTATCAGTTAGCTCTTTTAGGTGACACAGACTCTTCTGATTAGCTGATACTGACAGCTCTTCCTCAGTGCTATGCTACCACATCTGCTTGAACTCAACAGGTAACAGAGACTATGGCTTTTAACTGTGCTTGGCTATTTTGATAAGTTATTTGATATTCATTGTAGCGAAGTATTGTACTTCTTTTTAAAGTGGATCCAGAAGAAAACACTAAGCCTGGAGTCCTACATCATAGCCCCCACCTCCAAACTGCATTAGGAATCATTCTGTCCTTCTAGGCTTCTTTGTTTAGAGGACTGGAGGGGAAAAGTAAGAAACCCACAAATAAGCTGCTATATGCACTAGTTTATATTCATACCATGCACTCTCCACCAAGAAAATCAGGGATAATTTCTTTATCGATGTAATCCAGCAGTCCCCCAGGACCCTGATAGTCATTTCCAGCATAAATAAGGAATTTCTTTCTAGTGTTGTCATCAATGAATGGACTAACCTACAAAGAAAGACAGAATAGATCAGACTCCCACATTTTTCTCCAGTCAATTCTGAAGGAATCAGTTTGATTGCATTAAGCATTACCATCCTTCTTACACAAAGTTTGCACTACAAAGAAGCTAAGTTAACCGACTATATAAGCAAGTTCTTAGGTAGTGTTGTTTAATCCATTCCAGGAATCCTATAAGAGCGATGTTTTCAAATGGTAACATCTCCTGCTTATAAAGCCTGATCTCTAAGGTGCTTTTACAAACCACAAGTTTGTAGCAGCATACTGAGAGCGCTGAGGAATACCTTGAATTACAAACATACCAGTGTCCAAAGAACTGGGAATACCCGAGGTGCTCTTAGGATAAGAAGACGACCCAAAGTCTCAGGGTAATTAGCTTCGACCACCTCAATGATTCTCAGCAATGCTTTGACACCAGGTCTCCATAAATGCCGCATGTTCAAGCCTTCTAGATCCACTAGACAGGTCCAAGAGCTGAATTTGAGAAAGACAAAAATAAAAAGAAAAATCTCAATAGCATCAAAATTCTCTTTTCTTATGCAAGCATCCAATGTACTGAAATGTGTGGATCCTATTTTCTTCTATTTTACCTCCTTGCTTTGTGCTACCTGCAGACACTGGAGTTGAAGGTTCTTAGAACAGAAATGTCTTAAGAGTGTGCCAAGCACAGTTACAGAGTACGTGCAATGATCACTTTGCACATCACATGTATTCCCCCTCAGACATTTCAGACTCCAGGTGAAGGTTAATGTGAAGTCAAAAAAGATACTGTCAACAGCCAGCCCAAACACTAAACCATTGCTTTTACTGGCAAACAATTTAGTGGCCATGCTGCTGCTACAAAGCAATTTTAACATTCACGGTACAGATTTCCTACTAACACAGTATAGTAACGGTGCCATTACACGTCAAATCTAATTCTGTTGTCAGATCTCAGGGAAGGAAGCTTTTTCTATAAGAGATACACTCTTAATACTAAATACTGAGCTTCAGCATATGCTTTAGTTACTTTCCAAGTTCAGGTCTCGCCCCGGGCATGAATTCAAGATTTACAGCTGTACTGCACCAGCTAGCATCCATTAACTTATGCATAAGGCTTCTATGAAACAGCAAACACTTCTTTGTTTCACTTTAAGTGTTTAATATGTAGTCCTTTAAGACTACTTCTACAAATGAAGATCAGGTAGGCAGCACAATTTCACAGTTACACACATGAAACCCATCTCTTGGGTTTGACCTCCCATTGAAAGCCAGGACTGCAAGTTCTTTAACAGGGAAAAGATAAGCAGACATACCATGCATCCCTGAACCTTTACAGATTAAGAGAAAGAGTCAAATTGAAAAGAGTCCAAGAAACACTGTTTCTTTTCAGGGCCAGCTCTGCATTCATGTCACACCCTTGCATCCATTTCACAGTTAACACTTTCATAAGTGTCCTCTATAATGACTTAAAGATGGGATAGCAAGCCATTTTTGACTGAACTTCACATGAAGTCACGCCAGTACTTGGAAAACTAGACACCAGGTTTCACAGGAGCCTCATGACCTTACCTTGGATCAAGAATTAAGTAACTGCATACAATAAATGGAGAATGCAAACAGGAAATGAGTGTAATGAGCCTTGGTATGGACTATGGATGAACAAGTGACATGAAACCAATACCTGAAACTACTGGAAAGCTTATCCATGATACTATCATGGCCTGATTTTTTTTGGCAGCCTGTACTAACCTCTGTCTAAAGTCCCCCAGAAACAGAAATGGGAGTTAGGCTGCATTGCTTTGCAGACATCCCACAGTAGAAGAGAGCAGAAGCATAATACCCCCCTATGCAGAACCATTATGAGCATGACACCGAGACTGACGGAGCAGGTGTTGTGTTTCCCCTCAGGCTTGACCATGCAGATTCACTCTAGCAGTAACTGAGGAGGCTCTCGGTTAACTGTAACTGTGCTTGTATCTACATGCAAGAGACACACAGCTTACCCTTTGCTTGTTCCATTTAATAAGACTTTGCTCAGCAGCATCACCTTGCCTCATGTTACCCCCACACACACCACAAAACCAGGTAATTCCCAAAGAGCAGATTCGCTTGTTGCATTTTACCTTATTGGTCTGCCAAATACTTTCGTATTCTCCTCACATCGCCTCAGTCCCTCCTCATTTATTGAAAGAACCTGTAAAAGAAAACATGTTTAAGAGAAGACAGTCTTAAACTCAGCAGATTGGATATAAACATTTTTTCTTTATCCTAAGACTAATTAAAGCTACAAGCTCAAACCAGCAACAACTTTTTTTTTTTTTCCAAAGAATGAACTAGAAATCACTACATTTATCCCATTGGTTGATCTTGTTGAAAAATAAACATATAGCTTTCCATAAAAGTAGTAAAATGTAAATATACTCCTGAAAACCTAGACCCAGGAGTGACACAGACAAGAAGTCTCCCTACACTTCTGCCCCTTTAAGCATTGATTTCTTATGTACCCAGAAATTAAAGCCCTTTAAGCCATATAAAGTAACCTTGAAAAAGAACTAGGGCAAACAAACAATTTAGTATGTGCCTGGAAATACCACTGGAAAAGGTAAAATCCAGCCCCTGCTTCTAGTGGTTACTACAGCCATGGCTGTCATTACCAGGAGTCAAAAAAATTATTGCAAACCTGGAATTCTGCCAGCTTTCTGCTTGGAAACTTAGCAGATCCACAACAACACAGTCTGAGCAATGTCTTTAGAGAAGGCAAAGTTACAGGCAAGTACTTTTTCTTTAAAAATAAATTATTCTTATCCTTGGAGTACAGGCTTGACAAAAATCTAAGCACAGTATTTTCTCTTCTGTACAAATGCTGAGACTTCTTAAATTTGAAGCACTGCACAACCGTAGAAGAATCTGTGAAAATGCTAACCAATAAGTACAGGCGCTGCCAAGAACTACGCCTTTCCGCCATCAGTTTGCAGTTGGAAAGAATGCAGATCAGCTACTAGGAGCTTTCAGAGGTATTCAAACCAAAAACAGACAGCCAGAGAGTACATCAAAATATCCAGTGATGAATGTTCTGGCAGAGGAGGAAATTTCTAAATGAAAATATCACATTGTGAGCAACTTGCTGGCTCCAAAAATACTTACGTATCGAAGCAAGGCCTCTTCCCCAAGAGCTCTCACTAAGCCTTTGGTATCCATCTGTCCCAATCTCAGCACATACAGAGGGCGACCATCTGAATAACGAGAACAAATATATCAACGTAACCCTTATTTTTACAGCAATAGACAATTTGAGTGAATTAGTTCTATGCTAAAATTCCAGATGGAAATAAGCCAGTTCAAAGTTTGTTGTACAGCTGGAAGAGGTAGAACCTGGAGCAGACAGCAATATAAACTTTACCCTGTCCAGCTGCACCAAAAGATCGCCTGTAAATGAACTGCAAAAGTTTGAGACACATCTTGACGCAAAAAAGAGCTCTCCTATCTGCAAGGAAAGTTCAAAGGACTTCAACGAGTATATCAGTACACACAAAAATCTTTGTAGGCACAATTAAAGACGCAGGACTATAATTAGCTTCCAGGACAGCTAAGATGCAGGAAAAACTTTAGTCCATTAGCACAACTGAAAGAGTTGCAATGAGGGCTGTAAGCCTTCTATCACTCATGACGCTATACTGCTCTGGATAGCTTACAGCACTCTTCTTGAAAGAGTAGTTACACTGAGTTCTGCGAATGAATGAAACAAAGTGTTAACCCAGAGATTTGCTTTCTGCAGTGTTTGCTGGAGTCGCACCTTTCAGCTATGTCATTACATATTATGCAGAACTGGCATACAGCCTCACTTATGCAGGTTAAGCCTGGTGAGAACAGGCTCTGTTCCAGAGATCAGCTTCAGATGGACCCTCTGCACTCAAAGCCTTGCCTCTTCACAGTCATCTTGCTGCATACTGGGAAACCCGGGTACTAGCCAAGATATTAAGGCATTAAGCTTAACTGCATTGGCTGAATTTGAGAATCAAAACTTGCATTTCTGGCTCTTCATAATAGAATCGAGTTGTCCGAAACAGCTTCCATCCTCTGCCCAAAGCTGTGATGCATTTTTTAAGCTTTGCTCCATCTATTCTAGTGCACAAGCTAAATAATCACCAACTTATAAAACTGAATATGCTAGGACAAAATAAAAAAGCTTTCTACCTAAAAGTCTCCCTGTTGTCTGTTTAGTTTCACTTCCTTCCAACAACTGCAAAGAGAGGTATCAAATTATCACAAAGTCCTTCGGGACACAAGGAAAGAAACTGTCAAGATACACTATTAAAAACAACAGAACCAAAACTGCAGAGTCAAGGCAAGTTACTTATTTGGCAAAGACACCACCCCCATGAAAGTTCACAGTATTTTTCATTTTATCAGGTGGTCTAAAAGAAAATATTATTTTAACATCAGCACACACTTATCCTGGAACGTACTGTTTAGCTTTTGAAACACTAAACAAAAAGTGCTATTAAGCTTCATAGCAGGTCTCCCTCCCTCACAGATGCACATGCATCCAAAAACCCAGCTAATAGTTTACTAACACTGGTCCACCCAAATGACACATGAAGGAAAGTTTCAACTGACATGCTGTATTATCATTGTATATTTATATTCCATTAGAGCTTCACGATTTAAAAAAAATCTGATTGAAGGATTCCTGTCAAAATAAAAGCCACTCAGATGTATAGAAAACTGTGCTAATTGCAAGCCAAAATAACTTTTATTCTTTTGCATTAATAGCTCATTCTAGACAATATGCTTCATAATCACTGCTGCCTTTGCTTTAGCACTAAAAGCTACACAGAATTCAGTTAGCTTAAGTTTGGCACATTTAGCATACGTAGGAGGAAAGGAGCAATACTAGAAAAGAGGGTTTAAAAAAAGAACCTACCACTGTAAAATTTTAAATTATAGAGAATTGCTCAGTTTTGAAATTCTGTTTCCGTTATTGACAAACCCATGCTTTACTCGTGGGCATACTGCAAGAGATTAAACGAACTGGAGGGGAAGGGAGGGGGCATGAAGTTCACCACAAGACTGGAGTACTTCTTGGAAAAACATGAAACCACCCTTTGATGCATTCTGTGCCTTTCTACTCACTGGCAGGACCCAGTTATGTGCTATTGACAGAGGAAGTCTTTGCAAAGTAAGGACAAGGAACTGACAGAAAGGGAGAATTTATTCACAGGTCTTTTTTCCTACAATCTTTACAAGCATATTCTCATTTTGCATTTTCTCACTTTGAGGTCTGTCAAACCCAAAGCAGCAGGGGAGAGTCATTCAAGCACTTCTGCTTTACAGGGATTAAACTTCTGCTGTGTCCTCCCTGTCTCCTGGCCACTACTGCTGACAGCATCCTGTCCTGTTTCATACGCTTCTTGTAACAGGAAGAGTTAGCAGAAACAATGGTGCCTAGTTGGGGAGGGACTAAATCAGAACACAGATAGTTCACAGTAAGAGATCATTTCCTTATCTAAAGAGCCCAGCTTGCCTCAAGCAACAAGTTCCAAAATGTTTCATTTCTATGTATGTATTAGCAACAAGATCAGTGCATGATAAAGCAAGCAGAGGGACTGGGGAGCGTGTCAGGCATAGTTGTCTGTTTTAAATATCTGGCCAAGGCTCTCCATACAAAGGGAATTCAGCCAAATTCCCTTCTTAAATAAACCTGCTCTATTTGATGTTTTTGCAACATCCCACTTCTCATCATTAAGCTGTCTGTAATGTCAAGTAAGTATTCATTTATGCCACCAGACTTACACAACACCAGAAATAAACTGATTAGAAAAATTACTTATTTACAAACATCTTTTAATCACTGAAAGAGAATACTCAGCATTTGCATAACACCCTTCTAAGCATCTCAGAGCACTAGAGAAGTGCAATTAATAACTTTTTTAAAGCTCCTGGCAAAGCAGAGCTCGTTAGAGAGTTAAATGTGTCAGTGTAAGTCAGAAAGATTAGGACTTAGGGGTCTGCCTCCACCAACTAAGGAGCTGGCAACATCAATTTAAATGCATTTTAGTACATAACTGATAAGTTCTAACCATCTTTCCAGTCAACTCCAGTTAACAGAGGGACAACTATCATCTTTAATTCAGAACATAAAAAGGCTGTTCAATATCCACCCTATAGAGCATACCTTTGTCATGGTGATGCCAGCCTCCTGCATAGTAATCTTGGAGTACTTGAGGAGGGTTCCAGGTGTCTAGAATATAGTCTACCTGGTGCTGCTTACGCCATGTCAGTGACTGACAAAGGATCTCTCTTGCTTTATCAATGTTGAAGTCCCGGGCACGCAGGAATCTTAAAATGTGCTCATCCTTTGGGATCTATTACAAAAAAAAACCAAACACCAACAAAACCCAAAAATAACCACCCAATTTTGTATTCAAGGTTTGAAGCAAGAACAAAAAGGCAAAGAACAGAAGCTGGAAAACATGTAGCCCTGCACCAATGCAAGAGGATGGTATGTTAACACTGGAAGTTATTCAAGCAAATCCGACTTTGTCTGCAACAAAAACATGAGCCCTGTCAGGTACCGCAGCTACCTCCATACAAGGGATACAAAAATTTCATGAACTCTAATGTAATCGTTTACACCCATATGACCATACCAAGACAGTCCAATTTAAATGGATCTAGGGACAAAAAACACACGGACTGTGTTTCATTGCTAAGTAAAAGGAAGCTGAGACATACACGCAAATCACAAGCCACTGGAAAACCCCCTGCCTTTCTATTTATTGGTGATTTAACTGGCTGCACTGCTTCCCTTTCAGTACTGCACTTGGGGACACAGATGAGAGAATACGATGATGTTTGGCCAAAAACAAACACAAAAATAAGGTTATTGTAGAACCAGGCAGACTTAGAAAACTGATGTTATTCCCTGTGCTGGTTTACTGACATTCTGAGAGGCAGTTACACTAATCATTTAAGCACCTCAACTGGCAAAGTCAGCTAGACAGTCACAATGAACTTCTTCTATTGCCACTGTGTAGACTTAATTCAGGTTTTGGTCATGGAGGGCTACTTAACAGGAACAGTCAGCCACAGGAGGTGTGGCATGACGTTACCTCAGGTCCACCTTATGTATCACACATCCTGAGACAGAGCCACAAGAGAGCAACAGTTCACTTACTTTGCCTTTGTGCGTCTCCTGGAGCCACTGTCTCAGTCGAATGAGGCAGCTTTCCTGCATCGGTGTCAAGTCACCCAGATACCGCTTGATGTAGTCTGCGTCTAGTTTGTCTAAAAGGAGATGCACATGTGATTAGAGTGGTCCTGAACTGACCTAGTCAAAGTAAGCAAATGATCTTACATGCTGATAACTGAAGCAGAGAAGCAGCTGCTCTATGTTCTGTACTATCAGAATTGAATCAAGTTTCTTTGAATCAATGAAAAGATGGGCAAGGCAACATACACAATCACCTTAATGGTAAGCCAAGAAGATTCATTCTCCTTCTGCAACTAAGAAAGGAGTAAAACTAGATGTTTTTAAAAACATTTTGCCAGTATATTCAGATTTGTCAATCCACAGCACCATAGGACTTGCTTCTTCTGGAAATACTTAGAGAAGCTTTGATCTAAATCTCCCAGTACAAGAATTTTCCCAAATTCACGTATTACCAGGGGAAGGAAGATACAACAGAAGAATGTGTCCAGGGAAGCTTCAGCCCTTGCCTCCCCATTACTCCTATAGTTATACGCATCCCCAAATTTCAGGGTAAGATGCGTAGGCCATTTATTTGCAATCTAATGAACAGCAAAGTGAAGAGTTTTTCCACTCATATCTGATCTTCATTTACTAAAACGATTAGCCCATAACAGCTATCCAAGCTATCCCATGTGGTACTGCTTTGCAAGCCTGCACCTTAACATTGTATGTTACCAAACAAAGAGACAATGTGAAGATTTACAGCTGTCTGTGAGAAGCGGCACAGTGCTGAGAGCCTCTACAGTACAAAGAATCCCACTAAAACAAGTCAGACCACCATACCATCAGGTGTTCCTGCTGCGGGCTCCGAGGGGCTGCTTGAGGTGTTGAGGATCTCCTTATTGTTCAAGCCCTCCTTTGTAGCAGAGTCTGGTATATTAATAGCAGGTGAAACTGGTCGTCTTGTGTGGGACGTACTGCTCTCCAATTTACATGCAACAGGAGGAGTCCAACGGGGAACAAAAGTTATTCCTTCTTCCTCCAGCTGCTTCAGGTAGTATTCTATTATTTCCTTTCCCTTCAAAAAGGAAAGTTTACTTCAGCTACTAAAACCACCCATTTAGACACAGAAAGGATTGGGCTGAAAACCCATTAAGTGCCCAGACCTCTCTAAAGATTCCACTTGAAAATACAGACCTACACACGCATGCTGCCCCAAGCTAAAGAGTAAACATCCCAGCTTTTTGAGTAGAGCAGCCTGTTACTTAGCAGCAGCTACATTGTCTTTTGGTGACTTGGAGCCAGGCACCTCCTTCATGACTGTAAGCTCACCTTTTTAATATTGCTGGTGTATTGCTTCATGGCAATCTTTTCCACTGTGCTTTCAAAACCAAAAAAAGATTTTATATCCAGACTTGCTGACTGTTCAAAACAGGTCCAGTCTTCATTGTCAGGATGAACCTAGCAGTTAAAAGAAGGTCATACAGCTTAGTTACCCATTTAGTATTTTTTTTCCTCACAGTATTTGAAATGACTGTTTCCTGTTTTACAGGTTCACATAGTCAAAAACATTCAAGTGGAATTTGCAGTCTTCTGCTTCATTTGCAAAACACAGTTCAGAAAAGGTAACACTAAAGAACAAAAAGCTGAGAAGCCCTCCTATAGTTCCATGGGTAGCACAGCACATTTTTTTTCTTAACAAGAAAGGGGAGGGTGGAGAAATACTAGTGCACCAGCCACGAGCCAAAAGCTTAGCACGTTTATACAATTAACACTATCTCATTCTACGTATGGGCTGTGCCTGCAGCATCTGTGGAACAGGGTAGAACACTCCACAGTGAACTTTCTGCTGCTGCAGGTTAGACTGATAGACCAAGGCCGCCAGCTTGAGGACTTCAGCAAGTACCATGTAAGCATTTCCAAGTGCTGTAGTCTAGACATGTTTGCAACAGACATCCTGCAATAGATTGTTCCCTCATTGACCTATGAAGTATCTCAGTATTTTGTAGACCGAAAACTATTTTACTTTGTTCTCTTATGCTAACGCTACAGACAGAGGCGTAAAATTCTCATTCGGTTGACAGTTGAATAAGCTATCTTAGAGCACTCCCAACTTTCTTCTTAGTTTCTATCTTAGTTTGCCAGGAGATGATCCTGAGGCAGAGATGTTACTACTCACAGTAGGACTTGATCTTTCCAGCCTAAATGATTCTATGATTGATGATGATACTCTGAAGGAAAGCTGTTCTCTAAGCTCTCCTCAGCTAAAAAAAAAAATAAATAAAAGACTTGTCTAAGGAATTTCCAGGCTGGGCTCTGAATTTGTAGTTATACAAACATCACAGAAGGCTGGATTTCTGAGCAGACAACTGTCCTGATGCCTTAAGCTTCCCCTCCCCCTCAAAACATGCTAACATTGACTGGGAACAGTATGAACACTGTATAAAGAGACAACTACAGAAAAAAAAAAATTTCCCTTCATTTGCTTCTTCTGCAATAGAGAATGGAGAGTACAAGAATAGCTTGTACAGCCTAGGTAAGTACAAATCATAATAACAACATTTGAGAATCTTTCTGTCCTTTCATCAATTCAATTATAAAATAACTTTAATAAGAATGAACTTTTAAAAACTATTTATTCTTGAATTAAAATTCCAGTTGTGTATTTGCCTACAAATTTCTTGATCAAGCAGAGCAAGGGCAAGGAGAAGTGTTGTGTTTTGCACATATTTACCACATGCACTTTTCTGTGTAGCATTTGCTCTGTTTAACCAGAGTTTTCACAGAAAAAGTGCAGGTGGAAAAGTATTTTTACATATACCTTAGAAATAATTGCAGAAATAATAATGAAAAATAATCAGATAGTGTCCAGCGAATTTGACATCCAGTGACCTTTTAACCATGGTTCTACATACAACAGGAAACATTATCAGCTGCATGTAAAAAGAATGCTGCAATACAGTAAGTCAGTTACATCTGCTAGCTTTGATTTGACCTTTAACATCAATTTAAAGTTTTACTGCTACACACGGGTGTTGTATGAGCCTATGAGTATCGGCTAAGCCATTCAGAAAAACACAGGACCAGAGCATAGCAGTAAGCATGCCACCAGACTCCTTTGTATCAGAAAAGGTCTGCAGTGAAGACCAAGAACAATGGAAAGAATTAGGTTAAAACATAACTGACTCAATGAACATTTGTCTGAGCTGAGCAGAAGGCAAATAAGCTATGTTGAACTTTCCTTTAACAGTTCCGTCAGGGTGTCATCAGCCTCACCGAGTCCCACACTGCTATTACAGACCACAGATATGCCTAAACAGAGCTGTCAAACACAGCAAATTATCTTGGGTTCTGCTCTCCGAGAAGATGCTCGAGCAAGAGGGTGCCAAACTTGTTTCAGTTCTCCAAGCAAGCGTGTTAACGTTTAACACTAACAACAATTATCACTCATGGCGGTGTGTTGGTAATTTTTTTCTTGCAAGGCAAAAGCCAAGAACAACCCAACTTCTGTTTATGAGTCCTGAAATCTAAACACTGACTTAGCTCCATCTGTAGCACCACTAAGAGCCTGTTACTCACTGTGTAACAGCAATGTTCGTTAATAATGACTCTATTAGAGAAGGTTTCATTGTAGGCTTCTATATGCAAAGTCCTTTCTCGTCTGTTCAAAGAATTCTTCTGGACAAAGTAGACATAATCCACTCCTGCAATCTGAGGAAGGTGAAAGAAATTCCATTAAGATACAATACTCATGTGAGAGAATACCCAAAAGTATTAAAGAGGCACTTCAAACCTAATCACCTTTTTCAATAGCCGTGGTGCATCTATATCCAGCTTACAGCGCCGTTCAATCACATGGATAGCTTCATCCTCGCTCTTGTATTCGTTTACAGTGTCACTGGCTACAAACATAGGGATCAGAGGACACGTAGGAAACCTTCTTTCATATGCCTATAAAGATGGAAAGAGAAGAAAACAAAAGATCATCACAATTAATTCCTGAGGGTGTGCATAAGGTTACTTGGTTGACATCACCAGCATTTGAAGGCACAATGCCCTTCAGACCTTTTGTAGAAAGGACTGAGTCTTCCTGGAGTCCACACCATAGCTAAAAAAAGGTCACAGTGTGTTCCAAACAACCCATTTATTAATACATTCCTAGTATAGCCCTTTCCAGGTAAAACCATTTTTAACACACACAAAATACCCCATTCCTCCCCTCCCTCCAAAAAGGAAATTGTTCATTTCATACAATAACAATCCTCTTGTCAACAAGAACAGGAAAATAAGACCTTCCAGTTCTAAAATACCACAAGACAAAACAATTGTGTTGGATTAAAAAAATCCACTGCTAATTATCAATGTTTCACCAAGCTGTCTAGAAGGTTTTCCATACAGTTCCCAAAGGTCTAATAAAAACATTTCAAAACCTATTTCTCAAGCTAACAGACCTCTCAACCTCCCTGCGCACAGAGTATTCATAACGATTCCACGGCAGTTTATCAGCTTACAGTTTTGTCCAACAACATACAGTAAGCCTTTCCAATACAATGAGGCCATTTCATACTTCTGAAAATTTAAACTTTTTGCAATAATGCAGAGCTAGAAATAACATTGATTCTGTTTAAAGAATATAGTCATGTAAATAGGTTCATCTCTTAAATACTTGACATGCACAGAGAAGATGGTATTAAATCACACTCAGAAAGGTTAGTTAAGAATCTGGGATCAGTAAAACAGATAAGAGGAAAGTGGGAGTTATCCTCATTAGTAAACTTCTTAAATTTTAGTTTTAGAACCACTGTGGCAGGAGAATACAACCCAGCTGTTATTTTTTTTTTCTTTCATAGTCACTAGTGTACCTCCACTTCTCTTTGGCTTTTTCCCCTCATGGGGTAGCAGTGAAGTAACTAATTCTTTAGCCTTCTTTCCACATTCTGAATTCTTTCATTTTTGCTATTATCAGAGCCTAGTTGGCTTTGGTGAAAAGGTAGGAATTGCTAGGTGTCCCAATGCAGAAGAAAACTTCAGTTACATAAATAAAGTAAATCTGAGAGCAGAACATGAAACAATTCTTGAAAAGAACTAAAACATCCACTCTGTCCTTTTAGATTATTTTAACTGTTCCGACTGTAGTTGGGTTGCAGCACAGAAACAGCACCAACAGGGAGAGGGTCTGGAAGAAAACAAGCAGCAGCTGCAGAAACCACGCAATGGTAGCACTGGAAGAGAAAAGGTCTTTTAGTTCTCCCTTTATAAGTATTAAAATACTTAGTTTGTTACCAGTATTCAAGCATAGTTTGAATGCAGTGTTACTATGGTGACAGTGGTGCAATGCACTAAAACAGTGTCAGCTTTTTTTGCCTCATGCGTATTTTTAAACCATTTTTGCAGCATAATTGTCCTGAGTTCATAAAGCTCCTCTGTAATGTACTAGAAGTACGAATAGTGAGTGAGTACAGGCACTTTTTTTTTCAGATTTTTCATCTGTGCACAGCTGGTTTTGTTTAAATTAAGAATAGAAACAATTTCTGGGTTCAGAGATGGGTACACAATAGAAGTGACAGAGCATTAGTGTTGTAACTCAACAGCAAGGAAAAACCTTTCACAGCTCCAAGAGAAATGGAGGATGGGTCCCATTAATATGGTATAAGAAGTTTCTTACTTCTTTTATGAAGCTCTTCCTCTGGACAGAAGGCTATACATTTTACAGTTGTTCAAGAATCTCTCAGCCCTCTCCCTGCATAAGTCTCAGCATTCTTTCTAAATGAATCCCTATTTTAACTATATTGACTGTAGTTAAATGTTGTCGTAAGTCTGAAAATGAAAAGATTTCCAGAAGAAGCAGAATTGAGAAGTACTTCTGGTTTTCAGATTGCTTCATTTAATACTTTTATTTTATTCGAGGACTTTATGCTACAATAATTATTTTATGGACAAGAGAGAAGAGGAAGTAGATATCTAAAGTTTTCTCACTATTTTCAAAGTATTTTTACTTTTGGATCACAATGAATTTTCCCCATCTGAGCAGCCTCTATGCCAAGCCTTCGCAAGTCTCCTTCATTACACATATCGATGCATTTCTCACCTTAGTCCTCAAAATGCTTCCCATTTGCCCTGTGAACACTTGCAAATTGCAACATTACCTGTTCATAAGTGTTTATTGAACTGTGAGCAAAAAAAAAATGCCCAAGAAGAATTTGTTGTTCTGAATCAGAAGACTGAATTGAACGTGTTCAGTTTGGAAGAGAACAAAATAATTATCCGCCAAAAGTTGGCAAGCTCAGTGCTTACAGCAAAGTACTTGAAGGTTGCAAAGAGATTAACAGCAACACAGGATTCTTTCTCCCTAAAGAGCATACACAGAGTATTGAAAACTGCTCACAGCCAATTTTATCAGGCTCTTAAATTAGGCTGGTTTTATTTCTTTATGTACCATTGCCAATATGTTTGTGTAATGCATCATTTCTCAGCACAGCCCTGTTTGAAGAAAGAGTTATTATAGTAAACCATAGCCACATCAAAATAGTCAATCTGATTTAAGGACAGCTGTGTCTTCCCCATGTGGCAAACAGTTCTTTCACACTGCAGAGTCGGCAGGAAAAAGCTGCTAAAGACCGTAGGACATTGAAAGATCTCAACTCACCATGGACCAACAAAGCATAGGAAGAAAACCCGTGATTTGTGGTACAATACAGTAAGAGACACACAAGTCAAAGCAACACATGCATCACCAAGACTGGAGCTATTAAGAGAGCATGAGAAGATTAAAGAAAGATGAAACGCTGCTTTTTCTTTTCTAATAATAGAATTGAATGGATTTTGCTGTATTATTGAGGTGTTTTGAAACAGAAATTATTTCCTGTTTGCAAAACTCGAATTGAGCTAACTGAACTGCATTATCCAATATTCCTTTAGCAGTCCAACAAAAGCAGAGTATATTATAAAATGCTACAAATTTTTCCTGTAGGATAGATGTCTCTTTACAAATAAAATCATTAGATATTACACACCTTTGTCTCAGTATTTCAATTTTACTGTATAGATACAATCACAAAAGACAATTAGTTCCTCAAAAGCAAAGCACCTACAGTAATCCTGATGGACTCAATGTAAGAGTGAAATGCTGTTGCTGTAGGACTAAATGCATCTAAGAAGGATGCTGCAAGGATGTTACTTAATTTTACCATTTTCTTCTGTCACATTGAAAACATACAGCGTGTGGAGATTCTCAAATGTTACACAAGTAAAAAGCGCAGCCGTGCTCATCCTCAAAACCTCTACAATTGGTGTTGGGCTTCACATGAAAAGTCGCAACGCCTCTTTGGCTAAAAGAGACATCTATGTATAGACCTTTCACGAAAACGATTTTAAGCCTGTGATTCTGTTGTTCCCTAATAATGCACTTGTACAATTTCCCACCAGCCTCTGGAACATTTGTGTACTCTGATACATTAGAAGCTGGCATTGTGCATCAAGAAAAACACAGTATGGTGAAACAGCTTGAACTTCAAATTTAAGGGGCTCATTATACAAACCCTTAACTTTCTTAATGCACGTTAAGAGTAAGAACATTGACAAGCATCATTTCAACCAAAATAGCACTGTATTAAAGCTTCTTTTCCAACTGCTTCCCTTAGCAACTCATGTTCAGGCTACAGTCAAAATAACAGAATTTATTTTACTTTTATCTTTGCTAGTATTTCAGCTGTGTCTAAAGATATGAAAGCAACTCAAAAGTGAGACTATTTTAAATCCACTGCAGTCATTTTTCATACCCAAGGGAATTATACATACTGCCACTGCCCTTAGATTTTGGGATTCTAATATCAGCAATAACGGGATCCTTCCAAAATACCACCTTTAGAACAGCATTTAGGTATGACCTCAATCCAATTTTCAGGAGGACCAAAGAATCTGTTCTGGCTTTTTGCTTCTCAAGCTATGCCTAGGGCTAATAAAATACCTTGATAATAGGTATGTGCTCTGTACTCTGTGGGGAAAGTTAGTCATTTATGCAAATAAGCTACTCAGCTTCTCTGGCCAGATTAATATATTCCCAGTCTCCTGCCTTAAAGGCTAGGGATTGTTCAGTACTTCCATGACATGACTCAAAACTAACTTCTATACTTAAAAGAAGAAAAAAGATCTGACAAAACTTGCAAGCAATCTTATACTGTGCTGTTATTCTTACAGTAGCTGAATCCTCCAAACAGAACTTCTAACCTGGTGAAATAAGAAGTAATTTCAGTTACCATTCAGAAATATGAAGCATATCAAGTGCTTTCTTAACAGCTTAATTGTATGAAACAAGCCGTTAAGACGATTTATTTTCTTTCTTACATTTTCAAATCAAAACTGCTAGAAGTAACCTTCTAGGAGTAGCACAACATTCTCCAAGGGCACCTCAAGAGAACACATGAAGAGATGCATCCTAGCAATCGAATCTAATCCACTGCACTTCGTGTGTGCCACACACAAACTTTAATTTCTGCCTGCAATACCCAACCCTGTTTGGATACTAATCTGCAAGTGCATACCAACACATTCACCATGCTTCCCTATCCACTTTGAGTACGTGGAATTTCTGAATTATTCATAAACACACAAGAAACAAGAAGGGTCACTCAAGCAGGATGGTGCCCTAGCTTGACAGGCTGCATTCCAGTAGCTTGCTTATTCCTGCATATCACTATAGCCCCTTCCTTCCCCTGCATTAAGAGCATTGTAGATCAATAGGAAAAACATTGACTCACGGGAAGCCAACCAAGACGCTTCAAATTCTTGGCAGTTGCATTTGGAAAGAAACATTTCTGGATTAACTCTCATAAATCAGCAAATATCCTCTCTTCCCCCATATACTGCTGTTCATAGCTCTTTACCATTCTCCTTATAATACATACATATGTTTAAAAATCATTATACTTCTACAAAGAAGTATCTCAGTGCCAGCGTATCTCACGGATGTTGGTTCATGTGTTAGTAATCAGCTCGGGGGCGTGTGTGGAAGAAAGCAGATGGTTAGAGCGGATACACCTCAAAAGGCTCTAGAAATACTTTTTTGGTAAGGCAGCATTCCCAGGCACTAGGAAGGCGGGACATGAACTGGACTGCAGCTTGGGAAAGCAAAAACATCTTTAATATACAGGTAGTTGGCTCTTTGGAAAAGAATATCTCTGTGAAGCCAGTTAAGCAGTTAACTTCTCCCATCGGTATGGATCTCCACAGCAGCCCTTGTTCAAAGTAGGTTTAAGTGGGGCTTTTTTCCCTCCACTGTGTTTTCACTTCATTAAATATTCTCATTTACAAAGACAGAAGTTATTTTCTTATTGCTGGGAAACAAAGGCAGGTTTGGCAGTGAGTCAGTAGCAGGAACTCTCTCTCTGGAAAAGACCAAGAAGGCTTTAGTTACACAAGACTACAAGGGAGGCTTGTGGGGACTACAGACAACCCACCCAGCATGAAAGAGGCAGGTTCAGACCTATGAATGAATGGCTGCATATCATCCGAAACACAAAAGTTTTCTATACGCACATTTCTGGTCCTTGACAAATATGAGGTAGTTTAACCAACCTTATTTTTGACTTGTCTCTAAATCTTGGCCCAGTCTATGCCATTAAGATACGATTAGTCAGATTTTCAATGTACTGGGATGATAACCCACCGGCACAGTTGGTATTTGTAAAAGTGGGTATTAGATGCAAGAGACCTTCCCTACTACTTTTCTTAACAGTGTAGAGAACATGACATCTTAAAACAGGGTAAAAAAAAAAAAAGAGTTTATACCTTCCATTGCAATTTCTACTTCAAAAGTGTTTAAAAGGTTCAAATTAGAACTAGAACACACTAAGCTCCTCCAAAACTTTTCCAGCAAGATTCACCAATGGTTAACCTGCTGGCTATCACAGCAAGATCAAACAAAACGTTTGCATAACAACTTATTACAGAACTGGATTTAAGCAATGAGAAAGTACATCAGGAATACCTTGTGTGGAAGCCCTTTGAATTAAAAATTATCCTTCACCTGAACAAGAGCTACTTCAAAGATTTTAAGAATCAAGACAAATTAAGCACACAGCAACCATCCATTAAAAAGGAAGTCTGTGTTCCATCTTGTTTTGTTAGAAAGAGAAACTAAATCCCGATGCTCCCTGCATTTGAATACACTTTCTTCTTAATACGTTGATGTTGGAACAGGAAACACTCTTCCACACTATGAAGAGCAGAATTTCACTGAAAAGCAGAAAATCCAGCCTTTACAAATGGAGCTCTACTTGAAGGGTGTGAATAGCAGAGAAGAACTGGCAGAACATTCAATCTGACAGCCGTGCAGATGGCTCTGAGGGGAGAGCTGCATCGAGTGGTGGGATGTATTCCGGTCAATCTCCTACAATGAGAATCAACTGACATTCACCTGGCAAACGCAAGTAGCCCCTTACCCCAAACTATAGGCAAAAAACTGCACTCCTCCTCTCCTTTCTCCCTATCACACTTTACTACACTGGCAACTGCATCCTGATCTTCTTTTACTTTGTCACTCTTCTATCCTCCCTCCATTACAGTTTGGAAGCATTTTACCCTGTTGGAGCACAAGTCACTCAGGAACAGGATATACTGTATCAGGGAACAGAGGGTAAAGACAAGACAAAACTTGGTCTCTGAAGTATTAATGATGATCATTAAGTCTATCCACAATAAAATAAACAACCCTTCTCTAAGTTACACAGAAAAATCACTAAGACAAGTCAGTATCAGTGAGACACTCTGTTTCATTTTAGAGGCTAAAAAGTTCTTGTTTACTACACAAATGTAAAAAGTGCTATTGACCTAAGGTTTTCCGATTAAAGGATCACTAGTGTATTAAGAGTGTAAGCTCACAGCACTGAGAACAAGTGCCTGCACTGTTCACATACAGTTTACCCAAGCAAAGCATTCCCAACTAATTGCCCAAAATGGTCTAACTGCTTCTACTTTATAGGAATACATCCCAGCTTTAAAGTTTCATAACGATGGAGTTAGTAAAAATTTTCATAAAGGGGGCTGTTAAAGTTTTATATAATTATGCATCAAATCCTTGAACTGCAATGGCTTTTTAGTTCTTGAAGTTCTAATTTTTTGTGGGCTTTTTTCTCAATATAGACCACACAAATACACATTATTACACAAATTATGGACAAGTACTAACAAGAATCTACTCTGCACAGATTCTGTTCATGAATTCTAATTGAAGGCTAATTAATTTCTCAAACAGTGAGAGAAGCAAGCTTGAAAAACAATCTCAGATGTTCTCCAATGCGGTGAACAGAGCTTTCAGGCAGAGTATCTGGAAAGAAAAACTGTCAGTGGTTCAAGAACTTACTGCAGCATGTTATTCAGATTCTTATAATGTTGTATTTATGATATTACACTGAAATGGTGCTCAAATTTATAGCCCATGTCTATGTCTCATATTCAGAAGATCAAGGGCCCAACTCACTCAGAGGCTAACACACTGAATCAGTCATGACCACATGGACATTACTGGATCCTGCACAGGTCTCAAAGTACTCCCTGTGCATCAAACAACCACAGGTGTTAAATCACCTATGCTCTAAGCAGCCCATACAGCCCTACAAACACTGAAGGTCACTACAGAAACCATTTCATTAACATCACCAGAGCTTCACTTGATCTTGTCAGAGTATGAAGTGCTAAGATGACTCACTGTTTACAGTATCCTTGTCTCTAGAAAAGGATTTGAAAGCGAGCCAAGCCAGTAAATTGAGCTTTCTCAGCTCACCTCTCCTTCTGTGGAATGGAAATGGGATTCCTAAGAAATTCTCCAGGAAACCAGGAGTTGAGGGAAACAAAACCAACTATAAGCAGAGCTGGACAAGAAAACATTTCTTTCCCTGGCATTCACCAAAGCCATTAAATTCTTGCCACTGACAGCTCCTCGGTCACTCGAGTTCCGTGTGAAAGAAAAGACTTTATTAGGCGTGCAGGAGAGCATAATCCCTACTCCTCCTTGTCTTCTTTTGACGCTCATACTTGTTTAAAGGGGTCCTCTTGATTTAGTCAGGTTTCATTGAAAGGGATTTCAGACCCTACACTGCTATGAATGACCCAGTGGTGCTTTGCAAATGTCCACACAGAAAGACGAAGGGAAGATGAGGAGAGAGATTTATTCCAATACATTTAAATTCACCCCTTAACTATATAAAGCCTTACACTTCAATACTTTGTATGAAAAGCAAGACTGTTCTGCCCGTTTTTACATTTAGCTGTACTAGAAGCCCACAGTACTTTGAAGTTAAGCAAGTATCCAGTTATGTTTCTCACACATTTCAAATATACCCTACTCCTAGATGGTATGAACAGAGCTCATGAAAACCTGTTGAAGTAATCTTGTGGATGTCACCACAGACTAAACAATACCTATTTGTTCTACCAAATAGGTTAAACAGGCCTGCCCCATGCAAAGCAGGCACAGCAATTTGCTGCTCAAATCCTAGAAACATAGCAAGAAAGCTCCTGACCTTCACATCCATTCTGCAAATTGCTGAAACAGAAAGTGTCTGAAAGCAGTGAGGAAATTGCCCACAACCATTACAAAATAACCCAGTATACAGACTAAACTCAAATTCAATAGCTACTTCGTAATGTTGTATGAAGAGCTTTAATTCAATAAATTAAAAATCTCTCTGGAGTCAGGAAACAGCGCAGAGGCTATTCTTGTGCTCTAGCTCAAGTTACTCACTCTAGCTGAGACCATAAACATTTAGAGACAATTTTTAGTTTGCTTCTGGATCACTGTCACTCCAAACAGTGCTTAGCACCAGTCACCCAAAATAAGTAGGGGATGTACACAGGGGAAACAAAACAACCTTTCACAACAGAGACCCTGTGGCTTTTGAGAAGGAACAAAGCTCTGTTACACGTAACAGGAAGTATCAACGCTTATCTCCATGCAGCTCTGCAGACACAGTCCAGGCTACCTCACACCTATTTTAATCTCTTTGAAGTCTCCTGCAGCGTAAAGGGAACAGCTTCATGTTACATTTCACGCAAATGTACAAACAATAGCTTGTACACACCACCAATCACAAAAATCATGAAATACGACTGAAATGGTATTATAATTAAATCGTATGCTTAACAGCTTGCCGTTAGAGTGCTGCTTACACAACACATCACCCTGGATTTCTGACAACGGGACCTTTCACGGGTTAACACTGCTACAAAGCACTTTCAAGTGAATGTAACAGCACTAACACACAAATACCGGCATTTCTGTTCATCTCTTTAGTTCAGGCAGCATTTCCATGGTTACAGTGTTGATCGCTATTGGCTTTAAGTACATTCCAAATACAGACCAAATGTACAGTTTGGCATTTTAAACAGCCCTAGTAGCTACCCTGCAGGCTAGCTCTTGTAAACGAGCTTTGAGTCCCTGTGAGGTGTAATGCACTTACAAATACGCCTGAAAACTTGGCAAGCATACTGTTCATTATATCATCCAGGGCACTTGTAAAAGCAGTCACTGAAACTGGACAGATCTTCAAGCAATCTCATCACAGCATCTGCACCATATTCTAAAGCTTTGGTACCCATCTTAAAAATACATTCGTCTTCCTCTTGCTTCAACTTCTTCCCTTTGAGGCCATCATGCAGGGACAGCATCAAGAGGCCTACTGAAACCAAAATACCCTTACCACAGAAAACATCACTCCGAACCACGTGCACTTTGGGATATTATCTTAGCTGTCAATCACAGGATACTGTTTGCAACAAGTACACCTCTAGGCAGCTGTCGCAGAGAATGTTTTGGAGAAATTCATGCTAAGTATGCATTGACTAGATAGGATGATGCACATTAGTATCACTTTCATTAACAGGATTTAGAACTAATTATCTTTTACTGCTATTAAAAGTTATAGAAGACATAAAATCCAACCTCAAGAAGATAGTAACAATTTCAGAAAAAAAAAAATCCCTTTTCCTTGTAGTAATTAAAAAGTTTACACACATTTCAGAGTTTTAGTTTCCATTCTTTGTGAAGCATTATCTGAACCAAGGAAGTGCTCATTTTTCTACTACCATGCAAACCAGAAATCAAGAAGATTTTACAGGCAGCTTACTGAAGAGATGTTCCATTTAGATAGCACCTACAACTAAGTATCAGTAAAACTCTAAGCTTATCCAAGAAAATACTTGATAATATATACTCATAAAGCATTTCTGACAAGTTTGAGTTATACTAAAAAAAAGCATAGCGTATTTGCTTCAGGCTGCCCAAAACCAACAGCAAGGTAGGTGATAGAAGACGATGCAAAAAGCAGGAGCAAGGAGTTACTGGGGACAAGAAGGTCTGAGGCAAACTTCCTCTGTATCGGAGTATAAACACGTACGCTACAGAGCTCGTGGAATCTCTGCTTCAGCAACCAGTGTTCTCAAGTATGAATAAAGTTACTTTAATATTTTAATATTTCATTAAAACAATTTAGATCTTATAAATAAAGCAGGAGGTTCAGAACAGGTTATGAAGCAATCTTCCAGATAAGTGGAATTTTACTGGTAATTCACTGTTGAGTTATGCAACTGCGGTAACCAACTTACCAGTCTGAGCAAAGAGCCTCTGCTTTCTTGCACCGAAGAAACAGCCAGACACAGAAACCTCTATTCTCACAAGGGATATGACCAGTCAAGCCACCCACGTAGGCTCTTTCTATACAGATCACTACTTTACCCCCTCAGTGTACCCTTCCTGCATGGATACTATTCAATAGCTGGGTACTTTCATTTCAGAAAAATGGTCACATAGAGAAGCTTTACTAGCAAAATTATAGTGGCCTGATTGTTGCCTACAGCTGCATGTAATGAAACTCGAAGGGCACTGGCTCTTAACCACCTAAGAACCATTTTGCTACATGCAGAGACCCAATCTTCTCCCAGATAAAAAGGAAACTCTTCAATGATTTAATACAACTTTATTCAAACTTTTGGTGGTAACAGGTATCCTGATTCAGCAGGCAAAACAATTCAGGGATAAACAATCTGGCCTGAAGACCAGGGCTAACATTCCATCTCTTATCTGTAAAAGATGATTTTTGATAACCACAGGCATGTCTCAACAGTACTTTAACTGAAGGAAGAGTGGTTTCTTTAAAAGAGATACAAGTCATGTGTGGTCTGCTTAAATAAATTTGCACACCTGGAACTGTGTAATACTTGCATGGGAGCCCAAATGTCCATCTTCAGAGAACAAATGAATGACCAGAGTGGGATTTGAGGAGAAAGTGAATAGCCAGTATAAGAGTTACACCTGCTTGCCTCCCAGACACTCACAAGAGGATCATTGATTCTCTTCCTCCCTTCAGGAAGTCCAAGAGCCCGAAAGAGCCCAAGGCATAGTGCCACTCCACTAAAGAGTAAGCGAGGCTAGCTTCAGTTGCAGCCTCTGCAGAGTCTTGAGACATGAATCTCCAAAATGAGAAGCTAAAACAGAGTTGGACAGTACCCCTCTTCCCTTAAGAAAAAAAAAAAAGATTAAGGATAGAAAACTCAAACTCGCTGAGTGTAAATCAAGTACTTTTAATCTCCCTTTCCTTTGGAGTAAGCTGGGAAAGTCTGATCGCTCAGGTTAGGCTGGCTTGTGACTGGGAGACCAATACTGAATCACTAGTTAGAAAAAAAAAAGCAACAGACATTGCTCTGGTCTAGGTTGAATGTGGAACATCGAGGACAGACTTCACTGCCATGCTGCTATAAGTTGCTCTTCTGTATACACAGACCTTAGCTGACTTAGTGGGGGAAACAGCAGTATCAGATTGACTTGCAATTTCACTTTAACTTGCTTATATTAAATGCACATGAAAAACTATTCTACAGAGAAAATGAGTGTTTGCTCTGCCTGTGTTCCAAGCAAGACTGATGGAAATCAGTTCTGGCCCAGAAGCCACGTAGCTCTGCGCACAGCACTTTGACAGAATGTGCCCTGCAATTACAGTCAACTTCAGTAGTTTCTAGGATAGGAAGATTGACCCCAATCGCACAGGACATGACTGTTCCGGCTCAAGGTTAAAGTACAATGGAGAAGAGGCTGACCTCCAAAAGAGCATCACAGTAAAAGGCTGGCAACAGGCCAGTGAAAGCTTAAATGCTTGCAGACCGACATGTGATTACTGGGGAATGTGAGCTATTCTCAAGCACTTCCTATTTCTCTGCAACAATGGCAATACATAAACCTTCACACAACACAGGAACATATCTATCTTTGAAATTTTTAAGACACACATATCAAAATGACTGTAAACCACTAAGCATGTCTTACCTTTGCTTGTAAATAACCATTACTTGTCTTACAGCAGCTGAACAATGACAACTATGTTTCTGCATTGCCAACATGCATCTCATGAATGCACAGGATACTGTCACACTGAAAGCAGAATGTGGTACTTAGCTTCCCCATTACTCTCCAGTTAGCAAAATTGCATGTCTGGTTCCTCTGCAGTCAGTTTTACTTTAAAATTCAGCCGCAATCCTACTGTGTCCACCGAGGATCTATTTTTGGAACAGTCAAATATTCCTTACTGCTCTACTATTCCATGCTTGAGTCTCACTTTTATGATGAGTCCTACAATTGGTATTCGTCACTTTTTTGGTCTTAGAATCAGAAACACTTTCAATAAGCAGGTGTCTGTTAAAACATGTTTAACATCTGGAATATGTTAGGGTATTTTAAATAAAATTATTACTGTATAGACAAAATCTAATTTATGAGTGGGAGAGGAAAGGATGACTACAGCATTGCTACAGTGTAGGCTCAGAATTCACTATTAAACCATTGTCTGAAAGGTTAAAGACTTGTACTACCACAAAGAGCAAAATCTCCTGATCTCCACCCAGATCAACTCCCCCCACAAATGTTCAGTGAAACGGGTTTGACTTCATTGTCTCAGACTGCACCCACCAGGTTTTCATTTGGCCCACAGGCAACTGCCCTCTAAGCCCTGCAAGCGTGATTTCACTCTACCAAGAATATAATCAGGACAGTAAACAAAGCTTTGCCAAAAGGGTATAATTCAAGATAAGTAGCATGACTCGACCACAAAGGTCTCGGTTGGTTTTTGGACCAGCAAAATATCAGCTTCCAGGTAGACAGCAGCAGTACTCTATTAAGCATATCAATTAAATCTTTACAATTCACTAATGTCAATGGGATGTCATCAAAATGTGGCATGATACAGTCTGGGGCCTGCAGACAACTTACCTCAAGTTAGGAAGTTAAATGTAACATTAAAAAAAACCCCTTAACCTTACATACATGTCTGATGTACCAGGAGATCCTCAAAAAGGTTAGAAATTGCTGGTGGAAGATCAACAGTACAGAACAACAGTGGTTCCTCACATGGAATCATAGACTATTAAACAGTCTGAGACTCATCACCATGAAAAAGAAAAATTTAAAAACTGAGGGAGACATCTTACAGATCTGACATGGCAGGCAACAGGAAGAATTGAGTAGGGTTTTACTGCTGCTTCCACCACAAGGAGCAGGTGGTGTGAAGCTGAGCAAGCAGGAGCCAGGCTCTAGATAAAGGATACATCTCTTGACAGAGCATGTCACGAAGCACAAACTCCTGCTGGAGGGTGTCATGACAGAGAGTTCACTTGGCTCCAGAAAGGAACTAGGCAGGCACAAGAAAGCAAGCACATGCGGTGCTATTATAGACAACAGACACATTCTGGACCAGAAGGGCTGTGAAGACACATGGCTGTAGGATGAAAGAGTATCCCAAGAAAGTGTTACCATATGTTTATCTCATTCTTATCCCCTTCCCTAATGGCAGACACTGCCCTTGGCCACTGCCAGATACTCAGCACACCAGCTAGATAGGTTTTATGGTGCAATTCAGTACTGTGATTCTCATTAAGAGACAGAATATAATCCTTTTCCCCACATCCAAATACATCATTAAGATATCAATAACCAGGTACTAACACTGCTAGATGCATCATTGGCATGTTAAGGTGGTACAACTTCTGCACCCCTGAATCTGCTCCCCAATAAAATACAAACAGAAAGATACCACCTAGCTTCAAAAGATAGGCCAATTAAAACAGAACAGTCAAGACTCCTTTGATTCTTTTCTAAAAAGCAATTAAAATCATAGATTGTAGATAATCAGTTCTTTGTTCTTTACGCTCCTTTACAGCAAAGAAAGGCAGACAAAAGCAAGAAGCAGTTTAGTCAACACAGAATAAACACATTCAAGTGAAATTGCTTAAAATCCTGCTCATTACAACATCAGTGGCTGCACCATGCAGACCATGAAACACTTCAATAAGTAATTTCATAGAGCCATGACTTCAGTAATGAAGAATTTATCCACAGGCCAATGAATTGCACAGCAAAGACAGAGTTTTGCAAATTAAGTAGTATAATTTACACATTGAAAGGAATAGCCAGAAAAAAAATGTCCTCTGGAAAGGATTCTGCTAACTGATGTTCCTGAACTGGACTTAATGTCTATGGTATTCACATTTTACACTAAATGAAGAGACACAATGCACTCGAGAAAGGAAATGCTCTCATCAGGAAACTAACTGTTCCTCTTCTGTTGTGGCATAAACAAATATAAATGACACATGGCCATCCTGACCATCACCAGAGAAATAGTAATTTTCACAAAATGAGAGCTATTATTAAAGCAATATGATATAGTATTACAGCAGCAGTAGGCAAGGCAGAAAGTTAGTCACAGAGAGGCTGAAGTGTTAAGAGGTTTGCAATGTTGTTTTCAACTGTTACACAGACTGATCTGCACATTTTCCAAAAAGCATCTATACTCAAGTTTTGAGAATATAAATAACGTCAGAATGAAAACAGTTGTAATTATCCAACAAGTAACCGAAAACATACATAACCCTACAGATTTCAATATTTAACTTCAGAAATCTGACCATGACGAAGTCTTGAAATGCTAATTTAAGAGAACCCAAACATACATAATTTAGAATTGAAACGGTTTAAATAAAAATTCCTTTTTAATACAGAAGGGTAGCTTCTCTTTGCTCCCTCCCACGATCCCTCTGCTGTTGCCAGAGTTAAACCTGTTAAGTTCCAACAGCCCTATGATATTTTTATTTTCAAATTTACTGATACACAGTCCCCAAACCTAATCATCATAAAGTAAAACCTAAGAGAAATCCAAGACAGAAAATGGTCAAAGCTGAAGTCTCATACGTGAATACAAAGCAAGAAAGCCAATCAGTCAGCTCCAATGCTACCCCATTAAATAATACAAAATACTTCTTTTAATTTTCTTTTTTCTAAGGTAAGGACATGTTCTCCTTTATGCCAAAGCAACTCACAGAATCCACAACTCCAAGCCATTAAATACAATTTGCAAATACTTTACACTGCTAAATAACACCAGGCCTGAAGACTGCTGAATCAAGTTTCTAATGGTGCTTTCATTTACTGTTACACCAATGGACTTTGGCATTTTTCAAACTGCAGATCCCTAATTATTTCCCCATGGAATCAAGGGCTCCCGCAGTGCAACATGCACTGACAAATGCTGACTTGCTCTTTATTTCTTGTGGCCAGCTGCCATCAGGTCACTAACAGTGCAGGAGGGGACGAGCACCTGCTCCCACAGGGGTGAGCATCAGCCCCCAGCGAGCCTGGTGAGGAAATCAGGCTGACAAGGTATTTATTCCACACACACCCCCCTCAGTTTTTGACCAGCCTATCTCCCTAAACTGGCTTACTGATGAATGTGTCTTTGCAAGCAAGCAACAAGAGCAAGCTGGTATGCCAACTTGGCTATAACGGGAAACTACGTACTTGGTTACATTTCTCTGACCCTTAGAAGAGAGAGCCCATGAACCGCAACCTGAAAACCTCTGAACTGGGAGGAAATCAGTACTACGTAACCAAAAGCAATGCAGAGGAAAGCCAGGACCATGGGATCTGATCTCAAATTTTGATGGCTCATTGATTGCTTATCCGCTTTTGGCAGCATTGCCCCACAGTGCAGAGGAGCCCCAATGATGCCAGCCAGTCCTTCCAACACAGGATTTCCAGCCACATTGCCACCGTTATCTTCCACCAGTGTGAGTACTTGGCATGACTCTCACCGCAAACATCACTGACTGATTACTAGTGAAACAAGCTGCATGTGAATTAACTGTGAGAAAGCTGAATTACTAAATTACCTATAATAGGCCCTACTTAACATTTCACCTGAGCTGCTAACCTGACCTGCCTTAACTATATCACAAAAATGAGATAAAAAGAGTTAATAATTCAGCTTAACAGCCTAGTGTTTCATTTAGAACAAATACACAGTAATTTTAAACTACATGAAAAATTGGAAGACAAATTCACTTGGGAGAAAACAAAGTAGACCATTTAAGACTAACCTGTAATTAATTTTAACTTCAGCTAATTAACAGATTTCCTTGCAAATTCTCAGAAGATTCATTCTATATTTGGAATGCAACAGTTTTAAGACCACATTGCTGCCCTCCTTCCAGAAACATACTGAGTTCCAACTAAGTGCAAAACAAAACCAACGCCAATTATGAAAAATCACATTGAATACCCCTTAATTCTGTGTTCTAAAATCTGGACTCTAATTGAATGTGCTTTATGGAAAGTCCTCAGGGTTTGCTTCCAATCCCTCAGGCACTCCTACTCCCTCTTTCATGGTGTGCTTGTTCCCTAAAAGCGCAGCAGCTCAAATACTCCACCAAGACAGCAGTAACAGCTCCACCGGAACAGGAAGCGCAGATTGCTCAAGCCGGAGGTGCGCGTAACTGGCCATACCATACGGAAACTCCTCATTCTACGACTCCAGCCAACGCCTCTCATACCTAAGCAACCCCTGGCTTCTCATTGGACATGTTTTTTAAATTAACCAAAATAAAGTTACACCATATCTCTTTCCCACGGGGGTTTTGAAGGCTTTTACACATGCTTGTTAATGGCTAACCACATGTTAAATTACGAGCATGAAGTTACATCTTTTTCAGATCATAACTGTAGTATGAGTGTCTAGGACTGTGCAGAATCTGCTAACCACTTCCTTTCTGCCAGGTTCCCACGTGTTTAAAGAGTTTTAACTCAAAGGCAACATCACTTGGCTGATCGACAGATCCTCAGAACAGCACTGTGCACCAGCCTCAGAGCTAAAACACCTGCAAAGGGTGAAAAGCTTGGAGTGCTTTCAGAACAAAGCAACAAGAACTGTTTTGATACATATTTTTCTTCTATTGACACCATTCAGAGTTTGACAGTAGCAGTGGTTTAGCTTTTAAAATGTAAAAGACTTGTTAAAAAAAAATTACTGAAAGCATCTGGTGAACCAGAGAACTACAGCTGTCAGCTACAGTCAGGTCATGTGTTTGCCCACAAAAAACAGGAAACAGCTAGCCATGGAAATATCTCAGCAGGCCGTGAAATAACCCATAAGTTGCACAGTAAGCAGGCTGCTAAGTCAATATTTTTCCCTAGCACTCAACTCTTACATTTGTTAACCACGGCTCGTTCCAAACAAGTGGCCAAAAATTCATTTGTTCTTACAACGTGTGCCAACACAAGAGACCATCAATGACGACATAAAACAGCAGTTTAACTGCAGACCCTTAATACAAAATAAGAAAAATCCATATAAGGCCCTGTTCCACCGCAGATTTGCCAATGCACTTCCAACAGTAAATAAGCCTGAATTTTCAACAAAGACAGGAAGCAAAGTAGATGGGAGTCTGGGAGTCATACAACAGAAGGGAAAACAGCTGAGCAGTTTCAGGAGCAGACGCTCAGTTTGCTCCCTTCCCCAGGTATCCAAGACAAATCTTCAAGAAGGTGCGTCGCATCGGGGGAATAAATTACTTCTCTATACATTTAAAGCCTGCTTTGTGCTTTCAAAAGCACTTGGAGAATGGTTTCTTTTCTCTCATCGGCCTCTCAGCCCCTCTTCACATGATCTGTATAATGCATTTTTTCCAAGAAAAAGAAAATGAGACTAGAAGGAATAAAAATTGTAGGGATTTATGAGCAGGTGTAGCATTTGATACAGTCTTTTTTTAATTATGTTTTAACTTTTAAAATGAAAAGATGATGTACTGCCCGATTAGGAAACTCATTGCAATCCAGATCAAGGGATTATACTTTGATCTGTCAATCTGAAAAAACAGATAAATTTTGTCTAATCTACTCTATCATTGCAGTGTTTATGCCATCTACAATCTTACTACTTTCCTGTAATTTAGGGATACTTTAATTCATGGAGATTTACCTTAAACACTATTTTTTTCAGATGTATAAAACCAAAGAAAGCCAGTCAGCCTGATGTCCAAAAGCAGCACATTTGAACCATTAAAATTACAATCTAATCAAAAAGGGCATTACCCATGATATTTTTGAGAAAGTTTCATGCTTTAGATACTTTAGATATTCTATCAGAACAAACGAAGAATGTGAGACCAATTTTTTTTTTTCTAAAGGATTTTGATTAGAACACAGAGTTTGGAAGGAAGTAGTTTCAGTCTCAAGGCAGTGCAAGATTAATTGCAATTTTGTTTTTAAAATAAAAATTAAATGCATTATTTCCACAGCTGCAAGCTCCTGACATTGATGACTAGTCTACCTACAGACTTCTCTTCTTTGTTTGGCACCCATGGAAGCTGACAAATGCCAGGAAGTTAAACAAAATGGAACCGTTATTTTAAGTATTCAGAAGACTGCAAAGTATCTTTGCTAGTCTGTCTCCTGTCACAGCCAGATTTGAAAATCTCAACTTTCAAAGCCACAAGTTCTTAAAACCTATGTTAATTTGACTAAACTTAACAGGACAGGTTTAGAGCACACTTGCTGTGTTCAGTCATGTTACTATTCATATTTATTTCTGAAACCAAGTAATTTGTGGCTGTAAATAGGACATTTTCTAAATGGGCTGAAGAGCAATACATCTTCCACAGAGCTTCCAGAAACTATAAAAAAACCCTCTGGTAAATGGTTCGATTCACTGTGGGGGTTTTTTTTTCCCAAAATCTTACTTATTTTCCATTTGCATAAATTCCACCCTTGGAATGCCATAGTAGCTGATTATTCATTATTTAAATTTACTTTGGAAATTAAACTCAAGGGGAATTATCTAATGCATGTCAGACTGAAAATGAGCTGTGAATCTCCAAAGTTAATTTTAGCCTCCTGTGTTAAGAAAGATTCAAGTTCTTAACTGCCTTTTACATTAAGAACTACTTATTCAGCAAAGTCCCTGTATTACTTTAAATGTAAACCTCTTTAATATAAAAACTTGAATCTATAATTTTAAAAAGTTTTATAAAAGCAGCTTCTCAGTTTTTCTCCAATGTATTTAACCTTGGTAACTTGACAAGTGAGTCAAAGTAAACAGTCACTTTTCCACATTTCAGCTGCTTCCAGCATTACGTAAACTTCAACAGGAGGAAAATCGAGGTGAGATTCTATTCAGTCTGATGAACAGCTGTGTAAGCTGTTGTTTTGTTTTTTAAATACATATACACACACAGAGAGTTTTCAAGAAGTTCATTGTGACAGATAGGCCACAGAGCAGCCAAAAGTCACCATTCCGTCATTGGTAACCATTTGGTGAAATCATACTGTCTGTGTTGGGCGTGTCAGACTAAGATGTGATAATTTCTAGCCTATGATTCTAGAATATTTTCAAGTTCAGTAGATAGATAGTTTCATGGGAAGATTTTCACCCAGTTCTTACTGTTTTTAAAGCAACTTAGATATTATCTGGAACCACAGAATTTGCCAGTAAAAGGAAATCTTCAAGGGAAGTAGCTTAGATTTGACATAGCTTGCTTTAATGATAAAGGAAGGCAAGATGAATCCCAACTCTCTACCAACAACAGTACTTCACCAATTCTCTTGCAGACTTGAGATAAGGGGTTGTGCCTTGAAGTATATTGTCATAGAGATACCTTAGGGTTCAACAGACAACTTTTGGATTTCAGTGGAAGAGCATAACAGAAACTTATTTTCAATACCAATTCAACTTCGAAAAAGAATTTTCACTGTGTCTATTTTAAAAGTCTTTATATCATAATTGTCTGCAAAACATTTGTCTTGTCAATCTTGGTTTAGATCAAAGTGGAGTTAAATCCAGTTTTTTGTCTTAATATAGCTGCACTCACTCTTCACAGAGAGAACAAAGTTCTCTCAAAACACACTAGAGCAGCATGAATGGAATGCTGATTGTACTTTATTCTCCCTCAAGTACCTCTTTGAAACCCAGGAAAGTGGGCAAATAGGAAGTCTGTAGTGTAGATGACCCAATTCTGCAAGCAGCATTCACTTGGTTGCTTGCAGAAAAGAAAATTATGCCCATTTCTCTATCTGAAAGCTAAATATTAGTTTGACTTAATGTGTTCCAATGTATCATCCAGGAAATCTTTAGAGTCCACATGGGCTTCATCGACACTGGTGATCTTCATTACTACTCTATAGAACGAATTACCTCTTCAGTTCCATTAAACTCTCAGGGAAGGGAAGACAATTTTCCAAATAAAATGTTTAAAGGTACTCAGCACCTTAAGACAAAGATGAGATCCCACACAACAAGATCCAGCCTAGGAACAGTGATTTTTGTTAGAGCGCTCAGCATAAAGAACACTGCTGCCGCATTGACCAAGGGCTTCTTCAAGAGGCTTTTTACCGACAGCTGAGCATCTCTGGTGTGGGGGGGTTTAAACCTCTATTTGAGGACACATTCTCTCAAAGACTGAGTGCAAATAAAAAGAGAGGGACAGAGAAAAATCAAACAAAACACACAGTTAAAGTCATTTGTTGGGTGCTTTAAATTCAAGCTTGGTATACACCAGGATGTGTTCCTCATTTCAGAAGAGCTGCTGGCACTTAAAATAATTATAGCACTTTTTTCTTGAGAATACGCAATGTAGTACTTCCACTTTAGTGCACACAATATTTGACACAAATATTCCTTCCAGAAATTCTTCATCAACTTAAGCAATCACTATTCAACCAAGAGAAAACAGTAACAAAGAGTGTCAAACTATCATATACTGTTTATATTCTTTAAAGAATTTGGCTCATGGCAGCATTTCTCCACATACTTCAGAAAATGCATGAACAGTTTTGATAGATCAACATCAGGAATTTTACAAGTTTTAAACACCAATAACAGAAGTGACATGGCAGGGGAAGGATGTTCATCCAACAATCACATTCTGAATAAGTTCGAGTGATAACATGCTGCCCTGACATAGACCAAATAAATCATACATATTATCGCTAATCTAAATTTCTAGTCTCAGAAAGCATCCTGTTCAGCTGTTTCTTTTTATAAAGATTTTTCTGCTCTTAGTTGACAAATTAAAACAGTGAACTATTGTTTTATCGTAGTTGCATATGTAGTATAACGTCTTTCTCTCCAAAGGAGAAAAGCTTTCATGTAAGAAAAGACTTAACATTTGTTCAAGATTATTCTTCAAATGTTACCCCCAAAATACAGAACAGTTTGAGAACTCCAAGGTAATATTAGTAGTCAGAAGTGTTTCTAATTATACCCAACAAAGCATTTTGAAAAATCCTGATGTCAGCATTTTGACTCAAAATATCCTTGAAGAAATAACCTAGACGAAGAATTTTTGCCTTCACTTCAACAGCAAGGTAAAGACTCATCAGCAAACAGCCGGAGAATTTTGTCCAAGAAACTCTGTTTGACTGATCTAAGAACAAGAACCAGTATATTCCTGAAGGCAAAAGTTACACACACACAATCAAATTTAAATCAGAAACCATCTGAAGCCTAGCTGTCAGAGTGCAGTAAGGTCCTAAAAGACCTTAAACATATCACAGATTCTTCACCACTCATGAAAATAGCCACTCTCTGCCTTGAAGTGTTTGCAGGAGCAAGACCTGCATGTGTAATATTGGAGGCAGCTTTAAGAATAAGATAAAAAGAAATTGAAGTATTCCCTGTAAGGTGATCTAATCCTTTTTTGCCCTGTGAAGGATCACTTCTGCAAGGAACTCTGCACTCCAAACCATGTGATCTATCTAAATATTTACACTATGAACACTATTGAAACTCTCCTCTGAAGCCATTAAACATAGTATTTTCATCAGCAAGTGAAACAAAACAATTACTATTTAGATTATTATTTACTTTTAACTGTTTTTATCAGGTAAAAGCTGACCTGACTGCTCTCCTCAACTGCTCTTTGTAACTCATGAGAGGCACAGAGCGGTGGTTTTGGCTAAATATACTTTAAAATAGCAAATACCTACTTCCTTTCTCTTTTCTAAAAGAAAAAAGGGAGGGAGAGGAGGAGAGAAAGAAGAAGGAATCCAATTAGAATTTTCTTGGGTGGGTTGGAGTTTTTTTGGTTACTATTTGTAACATTAGCACACAAATTAGTAACCATGCACCCAAGAGGCTTTTTGTTCATCTCTGACCTCCCTAGCAATTTTTTTTCCCTCCCCCCAAAGTATTACCAATGCTCAGAATGCCTTCTCTTTTGTTCAGGTTTATCCTTGCTTTCAATGCTTTCTCTGTGCTCTCTAGTCCTGTAAACTCTATACTGATAAAGATGCAACCACAATAATTTTTAATCAACATACTTGACACTTTCTCCAATGCTAGAACAGATTGCCCCCAGTAATCAACTGGGAAATACACTTCGAGCCTACTTTTGCACTAACTTTAAAATAAATCTATAAACTGTATTTAAAACTCTGGGAGAAAAAGAGAACATGTTATAAAAAAATACTGAGTAGAGAAGAAATGATCAAAACGCATACTTCTTATATTTTTTATATTGTTTCAGATTTGTATGTTCTACAGTACTTATCAAACGGAGCCCAGTAAGTACTTAGCAATACAAGGAACTCTCCAGGAAAATTACAGCAAAGATTAATACTTACAGCCATAATTAACTCAAAAGGGTGTTTATACACCCGTACGGGGGATTGATACTTCTGCACCATAGCTGCAGTTAATAAGATCAACTCAAACCTGGAAAAGAAATTTTGAAAACCATTTGTCAAATGTAGGAAGCCATTTTCAATCTTCTCTTACAGTTATTCTATGCATGATACCATATGAGCAATTCTACAGGAAATCCTTCACAATTCCTTGATGACTTTTTTTTTGTTTTGAAGAAGCAATGGGGCCTTGAAAAGCTCTGTGTATTTTTGTCACAAATGACTTATCATTTCTTCTAAAGACAACATAAAATTAGCACATTTTCAGTCCAGTTTTAGTAACAAAACATCGACACACTTTACAACTCTTCATCAGGATGGTGAGATTTCCTGTGCTGCTGCTGAGAACCAAACATTGACACATACCAGCTAAACGCAGAAAACCATTGCTCAGTTCCCCAGCGTGGTAAGTGAGCTGCCTTGCTTATGGGTCATTCCGACTTCGGATTAGTTAAAAAAAAAATAGGAGGTTAAAAAATACACCAAGTGTTAAAAAACTTGTTCTCAGAAAGAAAGAAAAAACTGGATCACTACAGCACACTGATGTAAGGCATTTCTTCATCATTTCCAAATCAAATTAAGACTTTTGAGAGAGAAATTTAAGATAGCTGGGGAGAAAAACTTAGAGAAACTACAAACATTCCAATACACAGCCAGAAAAATTTCACTAGCAAAGCAGACAGGAGTTATTCCAATGGCTTTGTGTCTGCTTTCCCCAGGAAAGCATTTAACCCAAACTCTCTTGAATGCAATTACATTTATTGAAAAATACTGGCAGTAGAACTGGCAAATGAAACCACAGGCTGCTAGCCAGACTAATTTTAGCATGAAATAGTTTTATTATACAAGTTAGTTCTACTTTTATTTTTTAACGTGTTCTCACGTTATCTACAGTGCTTCTGGAAAACCTTATCAACTCCAGCTACGGAGCAGGGCAGATGGACACGGCAGATTCTCAGACACGAGAAGCAGCCAACAATAAATTCAAGTCACAAGAAAGTTCACCCGACATCCTATTCAAGAGAGGAATTTACCCATGACTACCCTGCATTTTTTTTTAAAAAAACACCTGAATCAGCAAAAAAAGCCGCAAACCCTCTCTAATCCTTGAACAAAAAGAGTTACACAACAAAGAAACTCAACGTTTCTCGTTACCGCTCGCCAGGACCGCGCTGCCCTCGCCCCGCCGTGCCCCTTCCAGGCC
>NW_009596327.1:0-5364 GCF_000690535.1 Cariama cristata
GTAACTCAGAATTAGCTATTTGCATGTTGACCGCTCCAGTTTTCACCTGCATTTCCTTTCGCATAGACAGTTGTCTAGATGACAAGTTTGTATAGGTATAGGCTTGTTTGTGACAGGGAGACATTTGCAAAACTGTCGTGTGACATGATATGGAGACCATACCATCCTTTCATAGGACTGCAGTGATCTTTCGATCTTGCAAATAGTTCTGCAGACTAATGGAGAGGATTAGGAAAAAATGAATGCAGGCTCAGCCATACAGCACTTTTAGACGCTGAAAATTGCAGTTAAGATTTTGCTAGCCTTATGTAGAGTAGTAATAAATACAGTACACTAGTGTTTGTATTTATAAAAATTTAAAATTTGGATTTATGAACTAAGGCTTTTTAATCATTAACAAATACACAGTTTTATGTGGGATGTTCACACATACTACCCTGCCTCTTGCCTCTCAAGGTAGAACAGAAAAACTAATAATAAACTACAGCCTTTTCACCCTGTTAGCAGTAGAGTCAGTTTGTGGAGGCAGAGCTACAGCCGGTGTATTTGCGTTGAGATTTAATTAAACATTTGCAGTTCTTTCCTTAAAGCAAAAGCAATTGGCAGTTTGTGACACAGAAGAAGCTGTCCAAGGAAGAGAAAGGCAGGGCATGGCACAAGTTCTCCTTTATTCGTAACTTCCCTTCAACCAGTCAATGTGTGAAAACCCTAAAGCTCACAAACACCTGAAGCTTGCTGGTCCCTCAATCCTGTGGCATCACCTCACCGTAACCAACAACGGCTGCCGCAGGAACCACCAGTCCTGCTTCAGCTACAGTGGGGCATCGGAAAAGCACGGGATGAGAAAGCAAATAGTGCAAACAAAGCTGTGGATGTGTCTGGGAGTGTTTAAGTAGTGACTTTCTAGTAAGTTACTAACCCTAAAACAAATAATAGATTTGCCTTAAAGCCTGTTAACTCCATTACTGGTTGGGTGGTGTTGATTTTTTTTTTTCTTCTCACAAACCAATAGAAATTTTCTTTTTCTTCCTCTCTCACAGTGGAGTTAAATTCCCTTAAGGACATCATTTTCAGTGTGATTCTCATCCCTAAAAGAAATTGAGGTAACTACCTGTACTTATTATAGCTTACCCTCATTTCTCCTTTCCTCATGTCTTCATCATGAAAGTTAACTTCTTCTGCTTCCCAAACTCCTTTTATTTTTCAAAGTCAGGCTTCCAAGAAACCAATGTGTTTGGTTTGAAGTCTGTCACTTGTATAAAGAGCAAAATTATTTTAAGTCATCCTTGTTTGGCAGGACTCTCTTACTTGTTGCAATGGAAATAGAACAAAAAGCAAAGTTTGGGGAAAACTGGCACGGCTTTGACTAGGGATTGTTAATTATACTCAAGCCTAGAATAAAAAAATTCCATTGCAGAGCACTTTGACCCTGTTGCTAAAAACTTCCTTCAATGCTGGTGATAATCTTGTGCTACCCCCGAGGGTCAGGTTGAGGGAAGGCAGCTGAGGTGGGTATCGGTGAAATGAGTTACTCTTAGTTCATTCCTCGCATCCTGGTCATGCAACACAGAAACCCGAGTCTAAGTTCAGCCTCAGCGTGCACCTGGAGGGGTTGACCTCTGTTGAGGTCTCGTTCTCACTTGGACTGAAAACAGCACAACTTTCCCAGTGACCATTGATCCATTTCCAGTGGGCTCCAATCTTAATGCCCTTCAAAGATAATTTTTTCCTTTTTTTTATATGCATTGGAATTATAGTGACTTATTTCGTGATTGGCAAGGAATTGAGTATATTTATGAATAAACACTGCTTTATATGCAGCAAAAATTTAAGTTTTAGCAAAATCCATTTCCTCTGAGGAAAGGAGATGGCTCCTAGTCAGTAGGTACCGGATAAAATATGCGGTCTTACGGTAAGTGCACCACTTTCCCTGCCTTTTTTCTTTTTCTTTTTTTTTTGAAAAACTGAATGATGTGGGGAAGCCAGTAGCGCAAAAACCAGGAGACTTGGCTGCATCTGTGCATGCCGCTCCCCAGTTTGCTGGGCACGCTGCCTTCTGCACTCTCTGCTGGCACGAGAGGTAAGTGCTTTACAAATGGGAAAGAATTTTTTTTTTCCAAAGATAAAACTCACTGCAAGCTCAGAAGGCAACGGGGACCTTTATTTTGATTATTTTCAATGTATTGACATTGTCCTTTTATGCAAACTTAACTGTAGAACACTCTTGAGATACTGCATAGAAAATACACATAGAAAAAAAAACATATATACACGTTCATAAAAATAGAATACATCTTGGCAAAATTATTTGTGTACAGTGTATTGACATTATTGAACCAAACTTACATCATCTTTGGAGAAAAATATTCCATTTGCATAAAAACCCAAAACATTTTAACTGAGTTGGGAGTACTGAAATGGATATGGTTGTGAGCTAAATAAATGGCTATACCAGAATGTCAGAGTAAAAAAAAAAAAAATAAAAAAGTTATAAAATACCTGCTGTATAAAGTAGAAGTAGCCATGTTGTTTTTTTCTTCCAGAAAACAGTGACATCTCCAAACTTGCACAGAAATCAAATGTACCAGTTCTGTAGAGTCTTCAGCTGAAAACAAACTTTAATATCATTTGTTTCAGCATTTGCAACCATTACGTACAGTGGTATTTGTTATTTTGAGCACATGATATAGCAATTTACAGCCCTAATTCTATCAGGTATTTGATAAGAAAAAAAAAAAATCTAATAGATATAAAATTGTAAAACACTTAGCAACCTTTAAAATATGTAGACCACTTGAAATTACGTGGTGGTTTTTTTTTTTTTTCTTCTGGTTAGGCTTTTCTTTAGTTGCTTTCAACAGAGGCTGCTCCTTGCTTACTGCTTTGACCACACACCTCAGCTCACGCTTTGATTTTTCTGCTTGTTTTCAGAACAAATTGTGGAAAATGACTACTCCAGTGTAATAAATAAAGCAAGTGGTAACAGGTCCTCAAAGCCACAGATTTTCCTCTTGAATTGGAATAGTGGGACTGGATCGGCAGCCTCAGGGAAGGAGGGGGAAAAAAAGAGAAGAGCACAGCACCACTTTCAGGTAACATGGTTCGCAACTGTTTGGCGGGCAGCAGAGTCAGTCTGGAGGTGGTGACACCCACCAGCATTCATAAATGTGGTTAAAATACTGTGATTACTGTCAACTAGTTTGGGTGTTTAATAGGGATAGGCTGACACAGCTATATAAACAATGAAAGTTGTCCGGTACTCAATATTTCCATCGCCGCTGTAAGATAAGGCCCTGACTCCCATGCGGTAAGTCTTTGGCTCTCGCAGCGGTCGGGTGGTGAACACGACTCCTTTCAAGTTCTCATCTCTCAGGGCAAAGGGGATTGCTGCGTCCTCGTCTGCCATTAAGAAAGTCGTCCTCGGGTGCATGACTTGATCGTGAGTATAGGCAACCAGCCGGATTAAATCCTGACCAGCGGCTATGCCAAAGGGGAGGGACAGGAGTTTGTATTCCAAGGCATAGGTACTCGGATCACACTCCAAGTCGTTGGCCGGGCAGTTTTTGAGGCAGAACCTAAGAATAAGCAGAGCACTTCAGCCCAGAGAGAAGGCTCAGTATCATCAGTACTGCAACAGGTCGTAAAGGAGAAATTCTTCCCTGGTTTACCCTGTTGGAGTATGCAGATTAAATCTCTGTAAAGATAATATGCTCATGCACTCTTTAAAGGTGCAGCCCAGTTTAACATCCCGTTTTCCCACAACAGGATCGTCTCAGAAAGTGCCAAGAGGCAATATAAAGATACTGGATACAATATTTGTCATCAAAGTCAATGGTCTATGTTTTAGTGACCTTGCTCTTAAACATTAGTTGGAAAGGCTGGCTGTAGAGTTGGCAGCTCCATGTGAAGTGTCTGTGTGTTAGATCATAAAATAAAGAATTTGGAATGAAGAAGGGCAGAGTAAATTTTACTTCTGTTAATCAGAAGTCGAAATAGGAGATCTTTGCTAGCTCTGTTTGTCAGTGCTAACAGAGGTCCAAGAACATTACCCATTTCAACTTAAATGTCATTCCAGTTGAGTTTGATCACAAAAGATGGTTTCTGACTCTGAAACAAGCTATTTCCTTGAGTATATTAAAAGATTAAAAGAAATTAATATGTTTTTTCCAGAACAGGGAAATAGAGTAACTTTAAAATAACAAAACTTACCATGAACTGTAGCATTATTTGCATGACTAAAAGAATATAGTAAATAACCAACAGCAAGTTAGGCCGTTAGAGAAGTCAGTCACAAACCTTAGATGCAAAGGCAGGCCCATGAGTGACAAATGAACACTGAATCAGCAGAAAGAATCACAGGGTGCTGCCCGCCAGGGTTCACAGAGTAAAGGACCGTTCTGGTGCTATTTCCTTTCGATCTAACAGTAAAATGCTGCACGGCTACTGAGCCCCAGCCAGCTCACCTGTGCCCATCGCTTTCTGATTCTGCGGCAGGGGAAACACGGAACACTGCTGCTTGAGAAACCGATGATCATCTCCAATATTGATGCTTTACATTTTGCTAGTGTGAGCTTTACTGGTGTCAGTCAAACTTAAAGTTTCCTCTTTAACAAACAGAGGTTAAGGATCTGAGCCTGGGGTGGGTGAAAAGAGGCTGAAAAGAAAACGTACCCAGAAAGAGGCTCTCGCTGATAGTTTGGTGGGCAAGGTGTGTCTATGCACTGGTAGCTTCCTCTCATGTTGAAACACATCTGATTTGGTCCACAATTAATGTTCTGTTCAAGGCACTCATCAATATCTGAATGTAACAAAACATGCAAATGATCAATTGCTGGTAAAAGAATTTAAGGGTTAAAAACTAGCTGGGTAAAGGCTGAGCAGACTGCAGCGTGTACCTCTACACACAGTGAACTCTTTCAGAATCCTGTCTTGCTGCTGTTTGAGATGCTGGAGCCCCTAGTTCCAATAACGTACATTTATTATTGTTGGTATTTTATTACTGGGCAGGATGGCGTACTGTGCAAGAGCTGCCCTACCACCACGATCCAAGAGGGTGGGCCCATGCGAACCTCAGGAAGTTCAACAAGGCCAAGTGCAAGGTCCTGCACATGGGTTGGGGCAATCCCAAGCACAAATACAGGCTGGGTGGAGAATGGATCGAGAGCAGCCCTGAGGAGAAGGACTTGGGGGTGCTGGTTGACAAAAAGCTCAACATGACCCAGCAATGTGCGCTGGCAGCCCACAAAGCCAACCATGTCCTGAGCTGCATCAAAAGCAGTGTGACCAGCAGGTCCAGGGAGGGGATTCTGCCCCTCTGCTCTGCTAAGACTCCCCAGCAGTACTGCCTTCAGGTCTGGGGTCCTC
>NW_009596328.1:0-15311 GCF_000690535.1 Cariama cristata
GGTTGGCTTTCTGGGCTGTGAGGGAACATTGCGGGGTCATGTCCAGCTTTTCATCCACCAGCACCCCCAAGCCCTCCTCTGCAGGGCTGCTCTCAATCCCTTCATCCCCCAGCCTGTGTTGATGCTGGGGGTTGCCCCAACCCAGGTGCAGGACCTTGCACTTGGTCTTGTTGAACCTTGTTGAACACTCAGCTTGGTGTTGTCTGCAAACTTGCTGAGGGTGCACTTGATCCCACTGTCTGTGTCACTGATGAAGTTATTAAACAGTACTGGTCCCAATATGGACCCCTGAGGGATGCTACTTGTCACTGATTTCTATCTGGACATTGAGTCGTTGACCTCTACCCTCTGGATGCGACCATCCAACCAATTCCTCATCCACTAAACAGTCCACCCATCAAATCCATATCTCTCCAATCTAGAGAGAAGGATATTGTGGGGGACTGTGTCAAAGGCCTTACAGAATTCCAGATTGGTGACATCTGTAACTCTTCCCTTGTCCACAGATGTAGTCGCTTTATAGTTAGACAAGATGCGATATTAATAGCAAGCCTTTTCTTTGATCTTGTCTGTCCATGGCTCTAAACAGTCTTGTTAATGTTTTAGCAGTAGTGACAGCCTTTCTCAGTCTAGGTAGTTGTCTGATTGAAAAGGGTTTGAAAGACATGCGTCTTATTTCTGATCATCTTACAGATGTGACTGACTGTGATGATCCAGCTGCAATTTCTTGAAGCTCCCCTGCAATTGGTGGAATTTTTTAGGCCTGTCTTAGACTTCTGGTTTCAGACTGGGCTTCCTCTGTGAAAGATTTGTAGGAATAAGGTAGATAGTAGTAGAACAGGAGGCTTTCTAACTGTTCCAAGTTGAATGCCAACCTGTATTTGGATGCTGGACTTCACCTGCAAGCTCTAAAGGTGCGGTTCCATTATGTAGCTGGTGACTCATTTAGACATTTCTTTCTTTTCCATAGAATCTATCAAGTCTCTAAAATGCAAACACATTCTTCATCTGAGTTAGTAATGTATGGTTAACTACTACTGCTATCATGGAAGTTTCATTTAAATAGTCTGAAAGCACAGGGCCTGGAGAATATAATCTGCATATCATCCTGCTGGTCCTTACAACATGAGAGTTGTTACTGGCACACTGTCTTCCAGACATGCCAGATATGCTGTGTTCTCCCAGGTTTTACACAAATGCAGCAGGAGAATACTGTCACAGTGATTTGTCATCTAGCAGGTAGTAAGAGTTCTTGCCTTTGTGGAAGCCCCTACTTTCTGGCTTTTGGTGCATAGCCTTGAATTCATTTGCAGATAAAAGTCTATTTCATAAGAGTACTGTGAACACTTTTCTGAATAGATTCAGTTCTTCAGGATGTTGGATTGTGACAAGCAGGTACAGTCCAAGGTCTACCAGTGACTTCATTTTCAGTGGCAGAGGATGTCCTGCTATAACCTTATCTCCAAGGGCAGGTTCCGAGTCTCCTGCTGCAGAGCTGGATTTGGGTGATTTATAGTGCCTCTGACATAGATTATCCCAAAAACTTAAAGGTATATGAGGATTTGGCTGACTCCTGCTTGTTCAAGGTTACTCTGGTGCTGGGACCACCTGAACGTGTCAGTAAAGACTCTGTGACCCTGGGAACTGTCTGTTCGCCTAACATGGGGGGATGGGAGCATCTGTCTTCTAATATCACTACCTTGGACATTATGTGCTGGCCTGTATAGAGGGCTTATTACTTCCCCATGAAGGACATCTCTGCCAACAACAGGAAGTGATCTGAGCTTCGTACGTAAAATGGGCTGGTTTCTCAGCTCAAGCATGTGGCCAATTGTACTCTGCAAACTGTAGTCCATTGTGCTTTGGTTTGCTTGGATTGAAAGTGTAGTTTCTTTAAACTATTTAATTGTATTTCTGTTCTTGTCACACATTTGTTTTGCACCTCAGTTATTATTCTGTTACTGGTCTTAATAATGAAATGAAATATTTTTAAAGGCTCTGAATGAAAATGCCTAATTCCTGTTTGTAGACAATACCTTAGTTGTGTAAAATGTTTGTAGTCAAATATTCTCCATCTAATCTAAAAGTGAATTGACCATATGCTTGAAGAGCTTCTCCTTTTAAGTAGCTTAAGATGAACTGTAATAAGCGCTGTGGTCTTGCTAATATACACTGTCATTCAGATCTTATATTCTACTGTGAATAGTTTTCATACAGTGTGCACCTCATTTCAGCTAAATTTGGTCTGCATCATTAGCCTTACAGCTATGCAGAAACAATTAAATCCACAAATATAAAAATAAAATCCTCCTGGACAAGTGCAGAAAAATAAAGGAAGATATTTGGTATTAAGAAGGCTGTAAGGCTTTTTTAAAGAAACTTTTCTTGGTTTTATTGAATATTGAATTCCGTATGTCGAGTTCCTCTGAGCCACTTCTTGAGAAAGAAGAAAGCAAAAATCTACTGAAATCCTGCCACGAGAGGGCCTTTCTTACAGAGTCTTTGAAAAATTCCTTCTGGGAAAGGATGTGAGCAATCTTTGAACTATCAATGAGGATTAGTTGTGGCCTGAATGCATGTCTTTGTGATATTCTGAAAGATGTTTTGAGTGTGTTGACTTAGTTCTTGCCTACCCCATGAGTCATATTTTATAACCATTGTAAGCAGTGGAAGCGCTGCTTGGAGTTCAGTGTTGCTATGAAAGCATTACTACTGCAGAGATAGGTTGATAGATATCTAAAATATTGTTAACAAACAGAAAACTTATACAACTGTGCGTTTGGTTTTTTGCAGTTGCCTTGTAGAAGGAGACGCTAAAGAAGAAATCTTGCAGCCTCCAGAACCTCAGCCAGTACCACCAATCTTAACACCATCTCCTCCATCAGCTTATCCAACAGTCACTACTGTGTGGCAGGACAATGACAGATACCATCCAAAGCCAGTTTTGCACATGGTTTCATCAGAGCATTCAACAGACCTCAATGAGAATTATAATAAGTCAACAGAACATTCAGGGAAGAATGAACACAGTGAACGTGCAGAGAAAAGGCTGGAGCGCAACTTAAGTTTTGAGATCAAGAAGGTACCTCTTCAGGAGGGACCACGAAGTTTTGATGGGAACTCCCTGTTGAACAGGGGACATGCAATTAAAATTAAGCCTGTGTCATCCTGTGTAATTGATAAGAGCTTTAAGCCACAGGAACAGATTTCAGGGGATTCATTTGTAGATGCTTCTCAAAACTCGTGTATGGAATGCAGCGTGCCACAGCCTAACACAGCCTTAATACCTTCACCAGAAAGTTTGCAGAGTCAGCAGGTTTCTGATACTCCACCAAGACCAGATCGTCTGCCTCTGACAGAAAAGGGGCATGCCACGTGGTCACTGCATGGGCCTGAAAATGCACTGCGTACGTCAGTGTCTGAAGACATGTCTTCAGACATCTTATGTCATGGTGTTAAAACTCTCTCCCTGGTATCAAACACCACAGCTGAACATCCGTCCAGTGATAATGTTGATCATACTACTATTTCTGTTCGAGCACCCCTCTGTTTTACTAATCCTCTTCATTCAGATGATTCTGACACAGATGAGATGAACTTTGACGGAGCCATGAGCAAAAGCGCATCTAATGTTTCAACCGCAAGTGCCACAGTTTCTGCTGCCACTAATACTGAAAATGTTTCTGCCAGAAAAGTATTACCAATGTCTATTGCTAGGCAAGTCTTAACAGCTGTAATGTGTTCTGAAGATGGCAAAGGTAGGTTTTATTGCAGTTCAGAAGTGCTACTCTTTAACCTGGTTGCATCTGTGGAGTTGGACAACATAAATTTCTTTACAATGCCATTTTCTAAATGTAAATTTAAACAGTGCATTATGGCAGCTTCAGAAAGGGCGCAGCTCTTTTCCTCCCAGTTTTTGATTTGCATGTGAACCATGTCTGTTGCAAGGTACTACAGACCTTGGTAAGATGCTTCAAAAGTTTTATTGTGAGGTATGAATGCATTCTTAATTGCAGGTTTCTGTGTTATTGGTTGGCACTTTTTTTTCTCCACATCTAATTTCATGGAATTGTCTATAATAATGGCAGTTTTAGGTAGCTGAAGTATTTTAAACAAGCTTATCCAAACACACCTCATTCATGCTTACTGGTTGGTGTGCTGGTCCTAAAAATGTAGGTGTTACCTCTTTCACTGTATCAGTCTTCTGAAGTTGCTCATGATTTGGCTCCTGCATTTTAATAGCATTGTAGATAGTTAACCCTGCTTTCCTCTTTCTGTATGTGGCTGGGGGAGACAAAGTAGTATTGCTGTTCCTGTAAAATTCAAAGTTCTGCTTTGAAAATTATTCAGTCGCTTTTAATCTTTTACTGCTTTTTGGAATTTTTTGAGTTAGGAAAGTTTGCAAGACTATTTCTGCAGAAGGTTCCCACATCATTTATTGAAGGCAAAAGGGTCCTAAAATGTGCAGATTCAGATTTCAGTCAGGCTGGCACACTTAGATCAGATGGAGGACATAGCTAGGAAGAACAAATTAGGCCTCGGTAACTGCCTGTGCAAAGTCCAACAAAGCGCTTAGTAAGGCTGTGGAGCTGGAAGCTTGTGCTAGGAGCTCCTTACAATGATGGCCTTGCTTCAGGAGTCTGTGCAGATTGCATGACTTTGAGGTGAAATGAGGTTCAGTGTACGACGCAAGCTGCAGAACCAGCTGAATTGAAAATACTTGCTTTGTGTACTAAGTTTTACCAAAAGTCCTATATTCAGAAATGTGAACTATTTTGCAGCTTTAAAAAGAATGCATTTCTATAGATTTTGTGATATTATGTATACACACAAAACAATACTTGCATATACGTGTATATTTTTAACCTTGCAATACTAAAAATGCTCTGCATAGCAGACGAGGCCCTTTATGTCGTAGTTACTTCAGCGTTTATACCAAGAGTCCTCCTTGGATTTGTTTTTGGTAGATTTGCATGCTATAGTATTTTCCCAACACTGCTTTTAGCCAGGCTTTTTTTCCTTCTTTCTCAGGGTAATCATTGTTTATCGCTGTTTGAAAATCGTTACCTCTCTACACATCTCTTCATGTAGATGCTGTAAGCACATGCAAATAAAATAAGTGATATGTCATAAATATGATAAACAATGGGAGAAATGTCACTCAAGAATTTGTTTCATATAACTGCATATCAGAAACATCCTGCAGTAACAGTGCAGCCTTTGTGCTGGTGGTATGTTGCTGATTTCACAGGAGTAGCTTGAAAGTTTTGGATAGATTTTTTTTTAATTTATCTCTTGTTATCAAAGGTGTATCTATTCCCTTTTGTACAATAGTGAACACTTCCCATTTTATATTCAGGTTGCAGGTCTTGTAATCCATCTCAGACTTAAGAATATAGGGTTAGATCGCTTTGCACCAGTGATCCTAAACTGTGTTTTACAGTGGCCTTTTCATTTTCACACTTGTTCAGGACTCTTCTGTCTGAAGCTGGGGATATGGGTACAATCATCAGTGAAGCTTGCCTGTGAACTTACCAGCACTCTAGTTGCTTAACTATAACTGTTGGTGTGCATGATCTTACTGCATAATTAAATCCTCTTTTTAATTCAAATGAAGTGAAAAGTAGTTGTACCCTGAGGTTAAAAAACAAACCAGCAACAACAACCCTACAAGAACAACAACAGAAAAAACCAAACCAAAAGCAAAACCAAAAATATCACTTAGTGCATACTCCATAGTGACTTTATTTGCTGATTTTATAGAGACTATTTCAATAAATGAAGGTTTTCTTACACTGTGTAGTAAACTTGAGATGGAGCAGGTCTCAGAGAAGTCACTTGGAACACAGTGACTTGTAAAACGTGATGGAGTTCCTGTCCCTGCTGCTGGCATGCTGGCAGGGCAAGCTTCATGGCTTCTTTAGCTGAAATGTCTCCATCTTTTTATGAATCCTTTGTGGAATACAGTTGTCAGATGAGACTTCTTATGGCAGCAGCTACTTTGAATTGTTTTAAGCCGTTAATTTCTGCTCCGAATTCCTTAGCAGGCCAGAGTGGGGCTTTTGTGGCCAGAACAGCTTGTGTTAGTACAGTCCTGAGGTGAGAGGGTGTAGACTGGGGACAGGGTGTGTTACAGGCACCAATGGTAGCCATCTTCTCTGGCTCCTGTTTACCGTTCTGGCTGGTAACCTTGCACTAGGCTGTTTAACTAGTTTATATTGGTGGTGTGAGAACGAGCCTGGGTGGGCCCCAAGATGGTCTTGGGATGCCAAACTGAGACTTGGGGCTTTAGACAAGGGGTTAATGTGGAGCATGTTCTTGCACCGTGCAATCTAGCTGTGCTGTATTGACTTTGGAAGTACGTAACAGTTAGAGCCACTTAAGAAAAAATAAAAATTGCTGCTCATCAGCAGTAAGTTACTGTCTTCAGCACAGCTGAAGAACTCATACATATTTTTAACATGCTTCTTACCATGGTTTGGGAGCTTCATCAGTGGTTGGGTAGGCACCAACTGTGTATAGTTACCAGTACCTGCAGAAGAGTTCAAGAAGCCAATGTGTTGTAATGAGTTTAACTCACTTGCAGTGGCTGCAGATAGACATGTAATGAACTGCAATTAAATTACAGTAACTACTGTGGTTACAGTTACTTGTTCAGGAAGCAAATGGTACCACTCCAGCACAGACTGTTAATTCTGCTTATCTTCTGTTTCTGAAAGAATGAAGAAAAAGTATTCATTGGAGTTGCTGAGGGTTTTTTTCATATTTAGACGGAAATGTATTTTACTTTTCTTTCTTTCATAACACACAAACTAATTCTACCCCTTTAATATGAAGATAGTGTTGTTAGCATGAAGTTGCTCCTAAGGTGTTAGTATGGTAAACCAAAATTGGTTTATAATATTTAGAGCAAATTTTCCTTTTGCTTTAAATTTAGTGCTAAGTTTAGGATGATCTCACACATCAAAAGATCAGCTTCTAAAAATCTAGGAGGAAAATTTAAGTGTGTTTTTTAACTTATCTAAATGTTGTATTTGATGTAGATGCTGATACTAGTGAAGATTCCTCTCCCCCACTGCCAGAGAGAACACCAGAATCATTTGTATTAGCAAGTGAACAGAGTGAGTTCTTAATGCTTTGTGATAATTGGGGATAAAATGTGAAATGCATTTCAGTGTTGTATTTGAATGCCCCTGCTTTTTGGTTAATCTTAAAGTGTTGGAGCAAATTGTAAAATGGAATGAAATCTAGCATGTGTAATGGCTTATTTTGAGGTTTAACTTTCATAAGCCCTTGAACACAGTCGAATTCGTTCTCATTTTCTAAGCATACTGTTACATGATGCTTAAGTATCTTGGATGCTTCAATATTGATTTTAGTGGAGGTGGTTTTCAATCTGAATGGAATGGAAATGAGACACATTGTGGAAATGCAGTGCAGTTAGGGGATTCCCCGGCTGTTTTAGTTTCCTACTACTCCCAAGCAGGGAATGGGAAAACACAGGAACAGTGCTTATCTGATTCTCCTTTCTCCACTGCATCTAGTCAACAAACCCCGTTTATTTAAGTTTACCATAGTTTACTCTTTGCGTGTATCAAAAGGGTAACTGAAAGAAAATGGACACTTACAAGTGATGTGCCTTATATCTTCATATTTCATTCATCAAGCTAGTAATGGCAGAATACAAAAAAGATTAATTGAAATGAAGTGATAAATTGTTATTTTTGGTATCTTTCAAAAAACCTAACATAATGTAGTTATTTACTGAACCTTTTGTTTAATGTCACTTTGAAACTTTCACATATTTCTGGCCAAAGTAGATAATGTAGATATTTGCAGCATGAAAACATTGAAGTTTTGTAAATGTGTCCCCTTGACCATCATAACCATAGGTAGTTCAGAGTCAAAGTGATCCTTTCTTTGGATATTATGTACTTGCTTCTCTTCTGTGAGAGCACAAGAAACAAAGCTTTTTTGTTTTTTTTTTTTTTAAAAAAAAATCATCTCTTTGGGCCTGGAATCTCTAAAAACACTTCAGTTTTGATTGTGTTTTTGCATTCTGTCAGTAGAGGACAGGTATGGCTGTCCTGACTTGTGTGTTTTCTTTACAGAAAGTGTATGTCTTTTTCAGATCTATTATTGTTGCACAGCTGGTCTAACATTTTAAAAACATCACTGAAAAAGAAGCTAATTCTCCTATTGTTTGAGAACTCCCAATTGAAGGAAATGAACATCCAGAATGCAAACACTGCAGTCTTGTGTTTTGAATCATGTTGTGGAGTTTTCCCTTATCTTGAATGCTCTTCATGTAAAGAGAGATTCATGTTTTTACAAGCATTTAATTTTTAAAAAGTTGCTTTATAGCACACTTTTAATGCTGTGTTCTAATGCCTCATCATGGAGAGAACTCAAGTATGTTGAGTTTGATTTAATTTTTCCTAGCCACACCCTTGCTGAAGCCAGTTATGATTGCACAGTCTGAGTGGAGCATATTGCGAGATCAGCATCTCCCTGAACAAACAGTCTCTACAGTAAGTATAGGAGACAAGTCTGTACTAATCGGTCATTTCTAGTTCCGTTGGGAGCTACAACAAAAAGCAGAATGCGTACTTGTTAAAAGTTACAGCTGTTGATCATCTACAACTAGCCAGTTTTTCCTCTGCCTTAGCTGCTGAACTGATGCGTTAAAAGTATGTTTTCTTTCCAAGAAAACTATCTGGTTTTCTAAGTTCAGCAATACTTTTAAAAGTCATCCTTAACATACCTTAAATTATGGCTTGAAGAGTGCAAATACGTTGCTTTTATGGAGCTTGCTGTCTGCCCTTAATTGGTCATAGGCTAATTCAAGCTGGAGGAGAATTGGTCTCTAGTCTAACCTGCTGCATGCAGCAGGGACTCAGACCAGGCTGCTCAGGGCTTTATCCAGCTGGGCCTTGAAAGCCTTGAGAGATGGAGACTTCATGTGTTCTGTGGGCAACCTGTTTCACTGCCTGATAAAGTTTTTCCTTATCTCCATATTTATTTTAAACAAACCCTTTTCTGCCCATCAGATTTCACTTTTCATATCAGTCTACCAGTTGTTTAAAGTCATCCAGCGTAAACAGCTGGCAAAACTTCGAAAGCATATAAATCCTCTTTATATTCATGTCTCTTTTTCGTGCACACCCAATACACTTTACAGCCACCTTTACACACCACTTAAAAATGTGACAAGGAAGAGACGTGAATTTTCAGGGACTGTAAATTTAGTATGAGAACTAACCTACCTAATTTTACAAATAATTTGTAACATGTAAATTTTAACTTTTTATTAAATATTAAGTAAGATTCTGATAGTAAATTCTTTATTAACTACTGTAGCATTTTTTTTCAGTGTTATAGCAAGTCAGAAATGTAGGAGCGAGTAGATGTTTCCACAGATGTCATATTTTTTAAAGACGTTTCTTAAATTTGTCATGTTCTTTTAGTATTTTGGAAGCATTTTATAGAATTATTTTAAATATTTCTCATTAACAGGGTTTGAAAACAACTTCACCTGTACTACCTGGTAAGTGATGGAAAAGATTTATTTTTTTTTCAGAATACATTTTTCCTCCTGAACAAAAATTTGCCTGAACTTGGCTTTTGCTCTGAAGATATCCAAATGTATTGTCAAAACACTGGCACTTCTGAAAAGGCCTTCTGTTTTTTAAGCTTCTAAGGTTTTCTGAGGAAGCAAGTGCCAAGTCTAATTTAAAAATTAACGTTAAACTTTGGATATGCTAAAATAATGAAGACCGAAAGTACTGAATTTAAATGCATATCATAATAACGATATTTTTTCAGCTTGATTAGAACCCTCCCATGTTATTGCAATAGAAATTGTAAAAGTTGGTGAATTATTGTCTTTTATTTCTTAAAGACAGGAGTAAACCTGAAATAAGTTCAGCAGTGATGTGTGTGTATATATATGTGTATATGTATGTACGTTGCATATTGACCAAAGCCTTTAATTTTTGATCTTTTGAAAAGACTTCAGTAAGAAGTGTAATCTGTGAGCTGATGTTTAACTTTACAGCAACCTGCTTCAGCTGTAAGCTTATGTCTGCCATGTATCTTCTGTGTGTGCTTGAATGGGCTTGTACAGTCCGTTTGGAGCTGCATGTTAAATAATACCTGGTAGACTTTTTTACAATAAATTAGTTTTCAGAAATATTACAGATTTGCTAATAGTCTGATCATACAAGTAATGAAACACATAGTTACCTATCAATTCTTATTAAGCACCTTTAGTTTAGAAAGAACATGAACAGATGCATTTATATTGATGTATCAAATGATACTGTGAGCTCTTCTATAAACAGGTGCTACATGGGATTTTAAATATCCGTATGAACTTTAAAAAATAAAAAAAATCCATATTTGGCAAACAGGAATGTGTCACTATCACTGAACATCTGCTTCATAAACAATTTTGAAGTAAGTTTTTTAAGAAATGAGAAATTGGCTTTTAAATCTTTATTTTTGTAAATAATATTTGATGCAAGTTGTGTTCTGGACTGAGCTGTACTTAAAAATAGCATTCACACTGTGCTGACTAAATGAATGTTACAGTAAGAGGGGGTGGGGTGTGTTTTCCAGATCATCCTGAAAGAAGCAACAAAACACCAACTGACGTTTTACCTCAGATTTCTTTTTCTGGCTCCACTGATACAAGAGGTCAAACTCCAGAATTTCCTGCAGAAGTAACAGATATTGGTAATTACAATTCATTCAAAACATAATCACTAGATGATTTAAATGAAGATTCATTAACAATACTAGTTTGGATAGCTGCTACTACTCTCTCCCTCCAGCTCACTGAGGTGCAGAACCAAATAAGCCTGCCTTGTCTCTTCAGCATCGCTGAAAGAGTTTTTCCCAGAATGAGCGATTCAGTCATTCTTCACTTTGTGTTTTAGAGTGTATGAAATACAGAATTATTCAAATGGGATAGAATTTCTGTAGAGCACTGAAAACTTTCAGAAATACTGCCGGCGAAAACTGCTTTGGTATGCAGTGAAGGAAAAGAAAAATCAATAAATGATAATAAAGGCTGTAGTAGTGTATTTACTGAAATTTCCAAGGGAGGCTTGAATAGTGAACAATAACTATATACAAATTGTTCATATTTGTATTTCCTATGGCCATAGTGCCTTTAGAACTCCCAATACTACAAAGTCATTTTTTAGGCCTAAGAATAAATCTCTTTCTTAAGAGCTGGAGCATGTTTTAGTGATCCTTCTGACTGCTGCCAAGATTTGTGAGATGCTGTCATCTGAGTGGACAGAAGTATTAAATACATTTCTTTCCTTAGGTTTTGGTAGCCGCTGTGGAAAGCCCAGAGGACCAAGAGAGCCACCTTCAGAATGGACATGATCCAAGAACCAATGGACATACTATCAATAAATTATACTGGAAAATTCAAGTGCCACTGAGAACTAGAAAAATAGTATTCCACTTTTCTGGGGGGCAACTAACACAGAGCAGTGTAGATCTAACTACCAAATGGTACACTCTTACAGTACATCCCACGCAAAACCTTAAACATTGTTCACAACAGTGGATTCCAGTATTACAACTTACCTTTTTGCTGGGACCATCTACCTGCCTTATTACACTTAGGAGAAAGTATTACATATGATTTATTTTGTAACTTCAAGTATTATTGCCTTAATGTCTTTTAACCCTGTTACACGCTGCTTGTAGACATATGTTAATATAGTAATACTTTTGACAGATTGTGTTTATGGACTACTTTTTGCTAACGTTTGATTACCATGTATGCATTATTTTGTATATGTACAGGGCAAGTAAGTATATAATTTGATAAAGTTGCAATCATAAAATATTAACAGAAGATGTAAGAAATCTCTGCATGATCTAAATTTTTGTGTACCTTATTTGTAAATTATTTGCCCTGAAGTTTTAGAAAATAGTTTCTGGGGTTTTTTACAAAAATTGCTGGACACACACAGCCAGAATTGCAGGTTAGCAGAGATAAAGATTGTAATACATTTTGTAAATTGTAAGCAAAAGGTTATTTTTATATTATATACTGTTTAATTGTCAGACCTAATTTGTTCTGGTTTTCATCTAGTCATGGAGATTCAGTAAGTGCCTTGGAACAGTATTGAATTCTCTTAGCCTGTGTATGTTACTTCAGTGTTTTGAGTTCATCTGGAATTAGATTATCAAAAATATTTGTATGTTTCTAGTATATTTGACCTACCAGTAAAAGAGAAACCATTCTACATAATCAACACTCCTTAGTTTTCATTTTAATGTTTCATCAGTTGCAGTCTTTAGAAAATTCATCTCTGTCAACTTTCTGTATAATAGGATTTTACAGTTTTAATATGGCGTGTTTCTAATTTGGGAAAACCAGAACACAGTGGTAAAAGGACTGTTGAAATACCACTGTCTTCTCTTACAAATGGTAAATACCGTTTTTGTTGTTCAGCGACTGTATGTAAGAAAGCAACTTAAATGAAGGTTCACAAAGAGCCCTTGCAGCTACACTGTATCTTGGCAATATATTATGTCAAGAGTTAATCCTTATAAGGATTCTTTACTTAAACTTTTCTGTAATACAATCTTTAAATTAAAGAAAGTCAAAATCTCACTATGGGTGTTTTTACTCTTAGGAAAAAAAACTGTAATAGAGTGAAGGATGGCAGTCTGGCTCAGCTTATAGATCTTGTACTTGAAAAAACCAGTGACCTTCGGGACCTTATTTTTAGTAACTACTTTAAAAGTTCTGGCTAGCAATAATGCCGGAGAAGTGAAGAACAATGTTTAGAGGAAAAAGCATTTATTTTGGGTAGTGAAACAATCTATTAATCTGAACTTTAGCCATGGAAATATTGCATCTAATTTACTACCTGTACCTTGGGCTCTGCTAAAAGAGAGCTAATGCCCAGATAGCAGCCCTATTATAACTTCTAAAAGGTACAGAACTCACAATTACTGCCTTTGACTGTGGATTAATCACCATGCATTTGGTACCCATGAGAGACTGCCTAGCTGGGGAGCTCTTTCAAAGCACTATATGCACTATAAATACTTACCTTAACTTCCCATGGATATAGTTTTGCAATTACTCATTTAAAAATAACTCGATTGATATATACCATTTGGGATAACTTGTATCAACTAGATTCCCGCTTTGTAAACAGTTCAGACGGCTGGAATGTCTTGCAGTTGGCAGAATAAAGTTGACTTGAACTTTGTTCCCCCTTCCCATGCATTGAAGATGATTAGCTTAGACTTTCACTCTTACAGACATCCTGTGGTTTTGTAACACATGGGCTGTCGTCACCACTGGACAGTCCAAATCATTCTAACTTTTCAAAATGACTGCTAAATAAGAAAATTTCAGAGTATGTCTTGGATGTACTTTTTGATGATCACTTCCATATTTCTCTGCAAAGAAAACATAGAGCTGTGCAGATTGTAGATTTTCTTTCCACGTTTGAATTTCACTTAGAGCAAAGGCTGACAAAAATCTGTGCGCTTCATATGGGCCACGTGGTAATTTTTAATTAAAGCACATCCAGGTTCATATCTTTTTCCATAGATTTGCATGGATTTGGATAGTATTCCAGACTGAGTTCATCACAGAAAGTTCTCAGCCTTTCTTTGTTTTGGTGATAATGAAACTGCAGTCATCCTATATGGATTTCTGTATCCTTTGACAGACCTGTTTTACAACTCACTGTTGCCTGCTTACATTCATCTGAGTTTTCTATTTTCACCTATTTTATTTCAGGTAAACTGAAAGTTTTAAGTGCAAGGCAAAACCTGCCCAATGTCATTACTTTCTGTGTCCACTCTTGTGCGTGGTACAGAGATAAGCGCAGGGTTGCATGCTCTATGCTGGGTAGTTTCATGTCATAATTTTGAAGTTATCCAGTTTTAACAGCTTCTGCACAAAACAAATTTTTTTTGCTGTGGTTTATTTGAAATTTAATCTAAAGGGGTTTAGAATATTACATTAGTTTGCAGACTATCCCTGAATACAGATCTAGACCAAATCATTTTATATATATATTGAAATCAATCATGGAATAATCTTTCATTTCGCTCCAGTCGTGGAAGACATTATTTTTTCCAAAAGCAGTCTTCAGCTTCAGTCTCTAAAGCGCAGCTTTTGTCAGGCATACAATTAACTTGATCACTATAGCAAAGAACCAGTAACACTACTCAGCCCAGCTATTCTTATTAACAACCACTGCATTGGCTTGTTTGTTCTTTCAGTATTTTTCTAATATTCCATTTATTAAATTTTCTAAGTGTATTAATATTGAACAAATCATGCAGTAAATTATCACATCAAGAAGAATGAGTTCTCCATGTTTTAGAAATGCAAATACTCAAGTCTCAGAAGAAAGCAGACCTCTACTACTATCATTGCTCATCTCTATTATGCAGCGTATTTTAGGTTTTGTATTTATTTGGCAGGTAGTTCTCTACTTGTTAGTAATTGCAGCATTACTTTAGCATTTTTAGTTCTGATATATCTGTTAGGAAAACCTGCTGCATTTACATGCAATTCTCCTTAAAGAAGTTTCTAACTTGGGAACTGTGCAGAACAATGAAAAATCTCAAAGAATTACCTCTGGGGTTTTGTATATTGAAATCTTGGACTGGGTTTCTTTGGAGGCACATTTCTAAAAGAATGAATGGAGATCAAGTGTGACACAGTGACTGGGCAGTGTGATGACCCCATGCTGCTGGGGCAGTTGCTTTTAGCTGTAGGTCATACCATCTTTAAACAGAGTCTTCTGACAATTGAACACTTAAATGTTCGCATTTGAAGATTCAACTGTGTATTTTGGGTTGTAATTCCCACTGTGCCACATAGCACTTGGTATGAAGTGGTGACTTAAGCTTTAATATATGCTAAGTACAAATTCCATGTTTCTAATGGAGTAATGTGGCTACTACTGGTTTATTTCAAGGTCACTTAGCACAATAATCTCATTGTGCTTTTCACTTACTTGATAATACTGTGCTGTTGGCGACAAGTGGCTCCTCCTGTGTTACCTGGTGGATGTGGAAGGAGAGTCAGACAGCAATTAAAGCTACCTTCATCAAAGTTCATGAGGTTCAACAAGACCAAATGCTGGGTCCTGCACTTCAGTCACAACAACCCCATGCAGCTCTTCAGGCTTGGAAGATTGGCTGGAAAGCTGCCCAGCAGAAAAAGACCTGGGGGTGTTGGTCGACAACCAGCTGAACGTGAGCCGGTAGTGTGCCCAGGTGGCCAACAGCACCCTGGCTTGTATCAG
>NW_009596329.1:0-42947 GCF_000690535.1 Cariama cristata
CTCTCTCCAGCTGTAGTAGCGCAGTTTTCCCCTCTTTCTTAACTCTGTTGTCCCCGACGCGCTACCCCTGTCTCTGCTGGGCTGGGCCTTGGCCAACGTTGGGTCCTTCTTGGAGCCAGCTGGCATTGGCTTCATCGGACATGTGGGAAGCTTCTGGCAACTTCTCACAGAACCCACCCGTGTAGCCCCCTGCTACCAAAACCTTGCCATGCAAATGCAGTACAGGGGGTTACCACAATGTCCTACGTGAGACATTAATTCGTGGACTTCCTCCTCCCAGATACTCCCACCCCAATGGGGAACAAGGAACAGCTACCTGCCAGACAATGTTGAGCATTAGTCCTGTGGCATGTTTGGTTCCAAGGGACTGTGTTATGAGAAATACATGTGTGTGTATCCCTGATTTTATTAATTTCATTTTTGCTAAAACATACCCGTTACAAGCAATAAATGAAGCTGCTGTCCAAAACTGAGATTCCCTGGCACAGACCTGCTTTTCTCACCTGTTGTTCTTCACATCCCCCATTCCCCTAGCTTCACTTCCACGCAAAACCTTCCACGAGGACTGACCTTGCGTGGTGAGCAAAATCTGATCCTGACAGAAAAATATAGCAGGAAGTTATGCAACATGCAGCTTCTGGTGTCAATTTTATGTTTGCCTATAGATACCTTTAAGTAATATTTTTCAAGGAGATGTGATATTTTCTTAGCAGGTTGAAGTTGAAGTTTACCGGAGAGATTCTAAGAAACTTCCTGGTCTGGGAGACCCTGACATTGACTGGGAAGAGAGCGTCTACTTGAACCTCATTTTACAGAAGGTAACAGTGATGCTTATCTAATTTTCATGGGCTGTTTATGCTAGAGAGGTTTTAGGGTAGGGTAGGCTTTGATCGGTCTGCTTTCCTCCCTAGCTTGGGGATTTTGACCACTGCTGGAGGATATAAAGAAAACATAGCTTTAATTTTGCCTCTCAGAGTCTAAATGAACATAAACCAAGATGCTTATTGTTTTTCAGTAGAGTCCTAATAGTTTTCCTCAAAAAACTTTAAATATATCTAGTGAAGCTGGGCTGAATTTTATGCTTTGTAACAAAGTTTTGCAAAATGAAAGGCTTCATCAAGTTTAATAGTTTTTGAGAGTGGACGAAACTGTTAGACAAGCAATATTTCCATTAGAGTTCACGATAGTGGTGCAGCTAAGAGGGAACTGCTAAGTGGAAATGCAGTAAAGGTGTTGTGTACTATACTGGGAGTTTGCTGCTCTTGACATCAGAACTTTAATAAAACTTTTTTTTTTTGGTTGGTGGAAACATGAGGCTAGCTCAAATTATTTCTTAAATTAACTCATAGGTTGTTTAGTTATTGCATATGTTACATTGGCGCTTAGGGAAGCTTAAAGTTACTATTGTCATTTGAGATCCCTTAAAGATTTTGTTGATCATGATCTCAGAATGAGAGACTGCTGGATCATTGCACACATCCTGGAAAATAAATTGTTTTCATTCTCTCTCCTTCCTCCCAAAACTCTCGTTGCGGAACTTCTCTGCAGAGAACAGTTTCCACCTTTATTTGATACTGAATAAAACCAGAACCTGTTTGCTACAGTCAGAATTCAGAGATGTTTTTACAGCTGGGCATTGCTGTGCAGAGCTGTCACGCTTGCTCCTTACAAGTTTTTTCAGGTTGTTTGGCAGGCTACGTTAATGGTTTCTGACCTCTCTAATGTGTTGCTTGAGTTCATTAGTGATTCTATTTTTCCCTTGTCAAAAAGAGAGTATCTTTTCCATTTCTACCTTCAGGTGTGCTTGTATGTGTGCCATGCTTGTTGCCCCAGCTGACCAGTAAGCTAGTGTTAAACAATATCGACAGGAGTTTCTTTATCTATAGGTTGTGCACGTCAGCAAGCATCTGTGCAAAAGATTTCAGTATCACTGAATTAATAAACACACACAGGCTTGAAAATTGTAGGAATTTCAGTATAGTAAAGGGAATAAAGCGAACGATAATACCAAAACATCTTACTTTTTAACCAGACAGCTAAAAAAATTTAAGACAGAATGTGTTCTGCTTCATGCACATGAATGTTCTGCTTTTCTAACCCTAAACCTTTATTTCTCTATCTGGTGCCCTGTTTTAGCTGGATTATGTGGTGACATGTGCTGTATGCACACGCTCGGATGGAGGAGATATTCACATTCACAAAAAGAAATCTCAGGTGAGATTACCCTGTTATTACTGTGGATAAGAGGTTGGCGTCCAGTACCAGGGCAATGGTTCTCAGGCTGTGCATCCTTGTGGAGCATCTCAAGTCTTTGTCTAGTGACATTTCCTGCCAGTCATCTAATCTGAGCTCTAAATGTCCTTTATAGCCCCTCTCAAAAAATTATAAAGCACTCTGCATGCTTTCAAGATTTATGTCTTTGCCTACTGGACTTTGGAGGGGGGGGCAGAGCTTGGGATGGAGTATGCCCAACTGTTAACTAATCTGAGGGTAAACCTGACATTGCATGAGACCTGAGTTATGAGAAGCCTTCAGGGTAAATCTGTGATGTAGGGCTATGAAATGGTAGACAATTTACTGATTACCAATTTATCTTTTTATTGTTTTATGAGATTCTTGTTTTGCTCATTCGTTCCATCTCCACACCGAAGGCTTTTATCACTTGCTTGTGTACAGCATACAGTTAATCCAGGGTTTAGCATGGTGGAGGAGACTGCATAATAAGCATGGAGGGGACAGGAACAAGAAACCCCAGACTTCTTCACCCAGTTCCCAGCAGATCTTGCAACAACTTCTCCTAGTTGGCAGAAATTCTTCTTTAAAAGACTCCTGTTGCCTTTTAAGGCTGTTTCTCCCAGGCATTTCCATTCCTTTAGCTCATTCAGCTGCTTGTGTGGCTTTACCTAAAATAAACCAATGCTCCTGCATCCTTTAATATTGTTTTACCATTTTAAAACAATTGTCGCTTTGCCTACAAACAAAACTAGCAATGCTGATTATTGTATTTGTAATTTGCATTACTTAGGCACATAATTCCCTTCTGGTGCTGTTGAGACACCACATTACACCACTGATGTAAGCCTTTTATTTCTCATTGCTTTTTCCACTGTTTTCTTGTCCAGATTTCACCCCCAGTTAACTTCTGCAAAATTCTTTTGAGAAAAATCTGTAAATATTACTTGCAGATTTGAAAACTAGGAAGAAGAGGATGAGTGACCTACCCTCACTGTGTGTGAGCAGTGTTCAGAATAAGGAGGAGGTTTTCTGTTCCTCGTTCCTAGAGGCTCGTGCTGTGGGACTGCTTATAAATGTTTCTTTGTCGGTTTTCTGGGAGAAACTGAGCACACATTAAAACTTACCAATACGTACTAGTAACATTTCAACATCATCAAGTTGATATATGGAGAGAGAAAAGGCAGTTCTACATTGTGTGGAAAGCCTGTTTGGAGTAGGGCATTTCATTTTAACATGCACCATTGAGGCTCTTAGTTTTAACAAAAGCCAGCTTTTTCGGATCTGTATTACTGCTGTGATAGTTCTTGCTTTAGAAGGTGTATATTACCCTGTCAGCATGCAGCCAGATGTTGAATAGGTAGAAGCCCTATTCAGGCACAGGACTTGCTGTACTACTCCAGACGTGTGGCAAAGCTGCTGCATTCATACCAGTAGAGTATCTAAGGCTGGAAACCAGTGTAAAAAAGGCTGACTTTCCTCTAAATTATTTTGCAGACTACATTGATTCTCTGCTGGCTTGGCAATAAGATATCTACAAACTGTATTTTTCTCAGGTGTGTCTGACTGGAGATGAGGTTTTGGGGAGGGATGGGGACTGATTTTTGCTTTACATTGGGCAGCATGAGAACAAGGATCCCTGGAAGATGCCCTTGTTTCAGGCATTGGTGCAAGTGTTATCTTTGAGGAGTCTTCTTACTTTCTAATGTTGTTTCTTGTCATAAAGCAACCTTTCTTTTTAATAATCTGTATTTAAATGTGCATGTAGGCTTCATAAGTACAAATAAGGAAAAGCAACCCTCTCGTGAATGTCTAATATCCTACCCTTAGTTGTGTTTTGTGTTGAATGGTTTGTAGCAAGAGTATCACAAGCCTGACAATCTGGGCAGTTTCAGAGCTTTCAACACATTCACAGTGGGCTAAGATTTGACAGGTTTCTTTAATTCAAAGCTTTGTAAATAGAGGTGGAAGCAAAGAAAGCTACTTGATGTGAATTCTTCTCCCTTTTTACCTCCTTGTTCATCTAGTTGGAATGATAAAATCTGAAGCCTTTAGCTATTTAAACATAGGTGGTTTTGAGGAGTAAAGAGACCAAAGGAGTTCAGGAACTGCTTCAGAGGGAAGAATTTGCAAGGGGAAGCACAGTGGATAGAGAAAGAAACATAAGCAGAAAATGACAATGAGAAATCAAGTGCTTGTCCTCCTGAGGCCATGCTTCCCATTACTGAGTGATGTTGATCTTATCCTGGTACTAAGCAACCAATAACAATGAAATTAACTGTACAAGCAGAGAGTCTTAGGTCAGCTACTTCAGGGTAACTTTCTTGCTGTGTGTGCTTTTACTTTGCAGCACATAGCAGTAACTTAAAGGCAGCTCGAGGTGGTTTTCTCTGTTAATGAAAAGGAGGATACCTTAGCTGTACCATAGGATGGTGAGAGGTCAGGTACACACAGCGACGTTTACTGTGGAGCAACTAGTATTTGATAACCTGCATGTGAAAACTCAAGGATTTCACAAGAGTTCTCATTATTGCAAAACAGGCTGTAGTCAGAAACCAGCTCAGCTTTGCCTGCAGGATGTCCAGCAGCTCTAGCCTAAGTGACTGACTGAGCAGTGTTGGATTTGTGGTGTTTTGGCATTGCTTGCCTTATATTCAGTGCATCCATTCCTGAGCACATTTAACTGAGAAGATGTATTTTTTTTCCCCTATCTTTCTCAGCAAGTGTTTGCATCTCCTAGCAAACACCCAATGGACAGTAAAGGAGAGGAGTCGAAGATCAGCTATCCCAACATATTCTTTATGATTGACAGTTTTGAAGAGGTGAGTTCCTTGTTGCAGCAGCAGAGTTTTGTCCTATTCTAGTCTTATGTCCTGATTAGCTGTTTTCTCATACCTTTTGAACAAATGTTCTTGAGTAACTGAGGGTTATCTTCCAGTAGTTTTTATTTTATTTGACCTTTCACTTTCTTTAAAGCTGGATTTTGGCATCTGTCTTTACAATGCGCTGAAGCAAGACAGGCTGATGTGAGAGCTGCTTATCTCAACACGTGATTTGCAGTGTCGGCATCTGTCTTTACAATGGGCTGAAACAAGACAGGCTGATGTGAGAACTGCTTATCTCAACACGTGATTTGCAGTGTGCACTGCCTGAAGTCTGGTTTTTTTGAACAGCTGGGGTGGAACATACAGCTCCCTTGCTTTCTACCATTTACATTGAAACTGCCTAAGGGGAATACACTGCCTGAAGTCTGGTTTTTTTTGAATGGCTGGGGTGGAACATACAGCGCCCTTGCTTTCTGCCATTTACATTGAAACTGCCTAAGGGGAATCATGGGAATTGGAATATATTTGAACTTTAACAGCTGCAGTTTGCCTTGAAGTGTTTCATCTTGCGTCTTTGGCAGGTTTTCAGTGACATGACTGTGGGAGAAGGAGAAATGGTCTGTGTGGAGCTGGTGGCTAGTGACAAAAGCAACACCTTCCAAGGGGTGATCTTTCAGGGGTCGATCCGCTATGAAGCACTCAAGAAGGTCTATGACAACAGGGTAAGGTGCTTCTAAAGGACAATGTCCTTTGCCACAATGATACTCTGACCACAGTTCTTCTTTGCTGCTGAGGTTGTTAGCTTTTTGACCTGTTAGATCACCTGCATCGTAGTCTGTCTTTTTTGGCTTTGAAATTTACCTGAAAGCTAATGCTTTTGGCTCAGATGGCTGAGAGTATTCAGATCGGGATATATTACTCTGGTGTTTGCCAAGAGGAGAGAAGTTGATAGGTAGTCAGGAGCGTGACACAGGAATGGATCTGAATTTCAGAGTTCTGGGAGCCCCTTTCATTTTCTTGAAAGGTCATAGATATTTCTAGTTACTTCAGAGAAGGCATGTTGTGCAGGGAGACCTTAAATTCTGATAACTACCTTGCTATATGTAAAATGTGTTTTTCTTAAGTGTGTTTTGTACTCACAGCTATTTTTAAAAGACCACTATAGTTTCACTGCTACAGAAAGAAGGTTTCTTTGCTTTCCTACAGAAATATGAAATGCCATCACTTGCAGCTTCAAATTCAGTGTTGAAGTCGAGAGAGCACAAGAGCCAATAAACCTCTCAAACAGTTTGTTATGAAGACAGTCCTGAGAGATCTTAAAAAACAAACAACAAAAATCCCCACCGTATCTACTGTGACTGTAAACTTCATTTCCCTTTGTTCCTACCCTTGTCAGGAGAGGTCCTGAATAATTTCCCTTCTCCATGTTTTAAATTAGAGTAGTGATACTCTTCTAGCAGTTTTTCAAGAGAATATGAAACTGAAATTATTTCTCTGTCCCACCATCATCTTGCGTCCTCATGCAATTAGCAGGTGGGTTATTAAAATACATGGGAATGCAGAATCACTAAAGACAACACAAGAAGAAAGCCCTGCAGTGGAAAGACAAGATATGATGTGGTAAAGTCGCCTTATAGCCTAGGAGTGTCCTGTTTGACCACACAGCTGCTTTACATTGTTTTGTTAGATGAAATAAAATTGTTAACTCTTCAAATACTGAATTACGGCTGAAGACAAAACGGGAAATTTGACCGTTCTTTTAACAGAACAGAAGTATCTCTCTATGCTTTTGAAGGTTACTTGATTTCAGTTGTATCAGGGGAGGTTTAGATTGGATATTAGAAAAATTTCTTCACTGAAAGGGTTGTCAAGCATTGGAACAGGTTGTCTAGGGAAGCAGTTGAGTCACCATCCCTGGAGGTATTTAAAAGATGTGTAGACGTGGCACTTAGGGGCATGGTTTAGTGGGGAACTTGGCAGTGCTAGGTTAACGGTTGGGCTCAATGATCTTAAAGGTCTTTTCCAACCTAAATGCTTCTATGATTCTTAGTATGATAGGAGTTGTGTTACATGATAGGCATCTTGGCCCTTTCAGGCGATAAACTGCTGCAAGCAGAGATAAACCACTTAAACTTATGGATAAGTCCTACTTATTTCCCTTGGCAAAACCTTGACTGTTTTCATACTGGTCTGTTCCTTTTTTCAGTTCTCAGTTCAGTTTTCAGTTCAGTTGTGTTAACTGGAAATTGAGCCCTTCTGTCTGTTGAGAGTGTTCAAAAGGTGTCAGGGTTTTGCGGTGAGCAGTGTGATGCAGGTTAGCTGTGCATGGGGGCTGGTTCCTTATGCTATGGCCTTGACAATGTGGACGCACAAATGTCCAAATTGACTTGCCACAAAGAAGTGCCAGAATGGGTTAGTTGTGCATGGGGGCTGGTTCCTTATGCTGTGGCCTTGACGATGTGGACGCACAAATGTCCGAATTGACTTGCCACAAAGAAGTGCCAGAATCGTGTAGTGCTCTTTGCTAATTTGAAGTATCTTGTGTCTGCATCTGTTGCTTTTTGGACTCAAACAAGTGTCCCTGCACAGGCTGTGTTGAGTTGTGCACGGGCCTGCTTGTATTCTGGTGTGCCGTGTGGGTCTGGATTAAAAACCTTTTGTTTTATCTCAGCGTACCATTGGGTAACTCTGCCTTTTGGATAGCAGAAAGAGTTGAGTCTTCTCTGAGCCTCTATTTTTGTATCTGTAAAATTGCTTCTGTCTTGGAGATCACTTCACACTGTGGCTTAAAATGCTTCTTGAGAATTAAAATAATGATCATTATCCACTGTATTTTTCACTTCTTAGATAACTGCTTTCCAAGAATGTTATATTTTTTTAAACATGGAGATGATATTACACGTTTTTCTCTCCTGTCTTGATGCATTGTAGGTGAGTGTTGCAGCTAAGATGGCTCAAAGAATGTCTTTTGGCTTTTATAAATATAACAACATGGAGTTTGTCCGAATGAAAGGGCCGCAAGGGAAAGGACATGCGGAGATGGCAGTGAGCAGAGTTTCTACTGGTGATACTTCGCCGTATGGGACAGAAGAAGATTCAAATCCAGAATCCCCAGTGCATGAGAGAGTAAGTAGCAGAGAGAAATACTGACTTAACCTTAAGCATGAATATGTTTTGTTCCAAAGCCAGTAGACGGATTGAAACTGGGATAAACTCACATCAAGATTCTGAACTTAGGTTTGCCTATGTATATTTTGAACATACTCAGTATATGCAGATGGATTTTTAGCACAGTTTTCCTTGAGCAAATACTGAATACAGAGATGGCTGGATGATTCATACTTCTGGAGGAGTGTTTTGTTGAAACAGCAGCAATGTTGATGCCAGGGAAAATGATGATTCTGCCTGTTTTCTATGAAAATTAATAGATTCCATTTCTGTACGGGATGGAATTTATGTAGAAACGTGGAATTTGTATATTATGTAGGTTGCTCGCTGTAAACCTCACAGGAAATGGTACTGTTAGGAGACTTTGCCACTGATGAATGCTGCCAATGTGAAGCCTGTACAATGTTAAAGCAAAGATTATGGATCTAGATGCAGTACCATATTTATGCATATCCTTAATTTTAATGCAAGTGCAGCAAAATACCGATAGAATGAGCCAATAAATGCTGATATGGCCCTTACTCAGTCCTAAGCCTTGTTTTCCATTAAGGCCTTTTACCTAGTTAATGGGAATTAGACAACATGTCTTCAAAATACCTGCACAGATGTGTGCTGGTCTGGACTGGGTAGTTCCTGTGGATTCTAGTCTGGTTTCTTGTGTAACATAGCTAACCTGTGTAGTTTAAAGATCTGCAGGACTGCTTCTAAATGTCTCCATGCAAGCTGTTTGATTTTTGTTTCTGGATTCTTAAAAGGCAAAATGAGCTGTCAGCGCAGAACTCGTTAACTGGTTGTGTTTGCTCTCTGCCACAGAGATACAGCCTGGAGAAATCAGGCCTGAAGGGATTTCCTGATCTTTTGGCTCCATGACTTCCAGTGTCAACTGGACATTGTCAAAATAGATTTGATAATGTATTATCATTGCTTTTTGCTAATGGTTTTAATGATGATTTGTCTGTTTCTGGTTTTCCCTCCAGCTGTGATATGAAATGGCTATAGAATTAAAAATAGAGGCAAGCACAAATTAGAGATCAAGTGCACTAAAGAGAGAATCAGTTGGGTGGTAGAATGCTTCTACTTTTTGTTTGTTTGTTTTTTAAATGTTAACAGTAGAGGGATGACGCTAGAGTATTTCTGCAGCGCAACACCAACCTGGCTTGGCTGTCATCCTCACTCACGTGTCACCTCCCTCCTTATTTTTGTGGACAGATACGAGCAGTATCAGGTGTCATCTCAGGGAGAGTTGTGGGATTGTTAAATTAACTGTGTGAAGAAGGAGGGATGAGGTATAAGTTACTCATCTCCATTAGCAAAGTAGTTATCCCTATTTTTTTTCATTTGAAATGAAACTATTAAAATATTACTAGCGAAACCAGTACATAAGCACTGCACTTCAGTTCTTTCTGAAATAGGTATGGTTGACTATAGTTGTGGTTTACTCAAGAGGAACTACTGCTCTGAAGGAAGGGTCTCTCTATAGTTTCGTCCCCAACCTATGTTTCACCATAGACAACTAGATCCTTGTATTTGTCATCACTTAGACTAACCAAATCATTGGGGCATCTCAACTTGTTTTTATCTGTCCTATATTGAAATATGATATACATGTAATTGTACGTTGACTTCACTTTTGCGTCAGCATCTTGGGCTAAGTAATTGCCTTGTGACCCTGCTTCACAGAGACACTGTGACCTTTCACAGTGATCCCATGTGGCATCCTTCTAAGCAGGGAAACTACTACCTTGTGTTTGCCAAAGAAATGAAGATACGCAATTTTAGCGTGTCCAATACAATACATTCTTAGCCTACTAAGTCTTCTGAATTTCAACATGCAAAAATGAGAGAGAGCTTTTTCTTTATTCAGGTAACAGTTGAAGGTGGTGATATATCGAAATATTTTCATCTTGATGAGCATCTTGAAGCCAAGATGACTGTTCATTTGACATTCTCTGGCCACTCTGATAAAACTTACAGCTAGACACCAGTCATGATTCTGATTTTTACACATGTGACTGCCTCGTGGTTCATATTTGAGATTGATTATTCTTACTAGAAGCACGGAATTTTTTAAACAAAACTTTCTCTAGCATTGCTTCTGTTTCCCTTTCAGGTCACTTCTTTCAGCACACCGCCAACCCCAGAACGCAACAATCGCCCATCCTTTTTCTCCCCATCCCTCAAGAGAAAAGTGCCCCGAAATCGAATTGCTGAGATGAAAAAATCCCACTCGGCAAATGACAGTGAGGAGTTCTTCAGGGATGATGATGGTGGAGGTAAGAGAAGTAGTATCAGCTAAACAGACTTGTCTGGAGAGGGCACAGAGCTATGGAAAGGGATCCCAATGCCAGATTTTCCAAAAGGTTTGCAATGTGAAAAACCTAGCTCCACAGAATGTCCAACGCCAGTGCCAGTCTGAAAATGGGGTTATTCACAGGGTTAGCATCTTTTTGAAGGCTGGAAACCAACAATTCCTACATATGTTTAAAACATACCTCCTCCTTTTTTATAGACCTATTTGAGAGAAACTTAAGCAGGAGAGGTCCTCCCCCTTTGACAGATACCACACTCGGGTGGCACTCTCTCAGCTATCACAATAGAGTGGGTAGAGCATGCTCTCATGGACAAGTTCTCTGAATTCCCTGATTTGATCCAGAGTTGGTTAAAGTTGGTGAAAAGGCATTCACTTCAATTGGTTTTGGATCGGTTCTGAACTCTCTAAAAAGAAAACCTAAGGAATTTGTTTATATAATGGTTTAAAGCCTTGTGGAACTCTTCCTTTGAATTCTAGTTCCTCAATATGAAACAAAACAAGATAAAAAACTGAATCTGGTTCAGACTATAGTGTATAAATCCAATCATATTGCAGTTCTGTTAGGCGGGAAGCTCACAAATGTTGACGTCCAAACTGCTTTTTGTATGTTTAAAAACAATTTGGTAGAAAAGCCAAAAAAACCTTAACTATCTGTTGGCATGCCACAGTGGATAAACACAAAGGTAATTTCCAGATCACGAGTTCTGTTTGTAGTAGCAAAGGTATTACCTATCAGCAGTACTGGACCAGCATAGCTAATAAAGAATTGCACATTAAAAAAACAAGCTTAAGTGATAATGTTTAATTCAAATTATGTGCAACTTAAACTGGTTGCAACTAATTCAGGGTTCTGTCAATAGAAACTTTTGCTCATCTCTTTTTTTTTCTTAATTTGCCTAGTCAGAGCATCTATTATTTCAAATGAGATGTGTTTTAGCATGTTCTACTAAGCAAAGGGTAGAGCTTGGGTCAATTATTACCTAGTGTGGGGAGAAGGGCAACTTTCCTAGAGGGAGTCCTGCTTTTGATATCTTTCACCTGGAGGCTGCACAGTACAGAATGGGGTTCAACGCATTTATCTGGCAGCCCTCGTGGGTGGTGGTAGTGTCTGCTCGGTATTGTTTTGCAGGGTCTGATCCTAGCATACTTAATCATAATGATGAACATTCTTATTATTTTCATTTTCTTTACCTTCTAATATATTTACGGAAGTAAGCAAATGCCAGGTTTTCCAGACATTTTATAGCATGCATAGAAAATACCAAGAAATGTGGTTTCACTTAGTTATAAATGTTTTGACCTTATTGCTCCTGGTCCTAAAAAGAAATAGAGGAATATTTTAACAGCTTATGCTAGGAATTTTAATTTATTCAAATATGAGATTTCTACAAGGAGAAGTAACTAAAATGAGATTTCTTCACAAATTCCAGAAACCTGAGTGTCCTACCAATGTCTTCTCAGGAGCTGCATTGGTGAAATTCTCTTGTTTCAGAGGGAAAAAGCTGACTTCAAAAAGGCCATCATGGGGTGAACTGTAGAAGCAGAGATGTTTGGGTACATCTTGGCTTTGTGGGTGGAGGAAAACTGGGTTGTCCAAAGATCAGCAGTGTCCTTAGTCTGCTGCAGAGCTGCCCCCAGTGCAGATAGACCTGCTGTGGACAAGAACAGCCCATGAGGGCCCACTTCACTTGCTTTTGCAATGTGCAAGGATGATACAGCAGGAGAATTGTGCTTAGTCCAGCTACCAGAGTCAAGTCCTTCTGACCTGATCACCACAGTGCTCTTGGCATAGTGGTAATGAGTGGGGAGGGGGAATAGACTTCTTGGCTATGCACACTTACAGGGAAGGAGGGAAAACAAGATACAAATTTTTTTTTTCTGGGATTTTTTTCCCTCCCACACTGTTATGCATCTTGCTAGAGTAGCTGCCACTACATATTCTTCCTTTGCTAGGACCTCTTTGTTTGCCTTAGGACCCACTTTTAAACAAATGACTCCCAGAGCTTGGATCCCTCTGGTCCAGAATTGTTATGTTCACTTCAACATCTGCTTTTAGCACTGTGGGACAGGGCTGAGTTTTACAGGGGAATAGAGGGAAAGTTAGAAATACTCAAAAAATGCAGCATGTGCGTTCCTGGCTGTGGGAGAGACCTGCAGCTATAAAAACCGCCTCTAGCTTACTAGTGGTCTCAGTATCTTTTTGTTTTAAAAGTTATTTGTGGACCTCTAACCTAATTATGAGAAGAATGGCACTGCTGAAGGGTCCTAGGTTGGGCTTGGGGAGTGCATGGAGATCTGCCATAAACTGGCGTATTAATACTGACTCTCCCCTTGTCTGGCAGATGTCAATTTTCTTCATAAGAAACACTTTTTTCTTCTGTTACACTTGTGAATTTCTGCATCAGTAACTACTTGATTTTAGGGATATGCTATTATTTTGTGTATGAGGGAAGGCTGGATTAGGGTTCTGCTTGTGCAGTGTGGTAGCAAAAGCTTCATTTCCCTCTCCTGGCTGGTCTATTAGCAGGTGAGGGTTTACAAATGGTGCCAGCTGCTACAGTCATTCGTTAGCTTCAATGTAAATGGTGAATTCTGTGCTAGGCAAGATCTGACTGATTGTAAAAAAAATAAAAATAGTAATAATAGTATCCTGCATGTGACTTATCTCTAGACAATAATAGTACACTTTCAGGGTTTTTTTTTTTGACTTTCAGAAGTGTTCCAATGAAACGTGAAAAGTACAGTCACTTTAAGCTTGCTGTCTTCTACCTTTACAGATCTGCACAATGCAACAAATCTGAGGTCGCGGTCCTTATCTGGAACGGGACGCTCTCTGGTGGGCTCGTGGCTGAAGCTGAACAGAACAGATGAAAACTTTCTACTCTATGCACACTTAACATACATCACTTTGCCATTGCATCGAATTTTAACAGGTGAATTTTAACGTGTATTACGCATATACGGAGAGTCCTTTGCTTCCCAGCCAGCCTTCTGTGTTGGGGGGTGTTGCTGTTAAGACAGAAGAACAAGTTTTTCTCTGTAAGGGAACATCACTTCACAGACCTCATTTGCTGACTGTAGCAGCAAATCGGTATGAGTAAGTGGAATGATGTCAGCCTATTCTCTGACTTTGGGCCAGTTTTGCTTGGTGATGGTTCAAACAAGTTGGTAGTTTGTACTAACAAATGTCCAGAGGAACACTAGTGGCTTTAATATTGGAATATAAAGTTCATCCATCTCCGTGCAAGGCAACTCATTGTAAGCCCATCCACTGACAGCAGTAGTTGTAGCAGACACTTGTGACTGGGAGGGTTACAGAAAGGCAGCTCTGGAAATTGGAGTGACCTCCTTTGCCAATTTTGACTCTTAGATGTGGTTTCCATATAAGTTGCTTGGACTGATCGGAGTGCCCACACTGATGCCTGTAAATCTGTCAGATGCCAAATGTCTTTAACTAGACATAATGATGTTTGCGTATCGTACCATGAATAATCAGTCCCCAATGTCATTGATCTAGCTATGCCAATTACTGCATTGATGACAGCCATTTGTTCAGCTGGGCTAGGATAGCACAATAAGTTGAGGTTTGCAATCTGCAGGCAGTAATGAAGTTGATTTTCATCCACGTAACTCATCTGCCTACAAATACAGGTGGACTAGAGAAAACAACAGGTCTGTTTGAACTCTATCCATCAGCAAGCCTGCTAGCCTTTCAGGGATACAGCCTGCAGTGTAAGAATGCCCATGGGACTCTTGAGATACTTCTGAAAAATGACAAAGCAGCGGTGGTTAAGGGCTCTCTCCTCTGTCTAAATGTAGTGACAATTTCTTTCATACAGATGTTACTAGTGTCTGCTGCTGAAAACATACTTTGACCATCTTGGGCAGACAGAAAGTTTGATCCAGCTGTACAGTAGTATCTCAGGCAAAACTATTGCTGAACTCCGAAATCTGGACCAGAATAAAGTTATCATCCCCTGGAATAAAGTTATGACCCCAGTGCAATGTAAAGTCCTGTCTCTAACGTTGGAAGATCCTTAGAACTGTTTCAGCCTCTAAGAACTTCATATTTTTGTCCCATCCAGCAGATGGGATGACGTCTGAATAGGTTTGTCTGGATTGTGGGCTTTTCATCGGTGCCTGCTTTTTCTTGTCTGGGTCTAAAAAGAGAACACACCTGAAAACACACCCAGTCTGTTACACAGCGGTTGTTTCTAGTTTGTTCCTGAAAGGCAGCTAAGAGGAAAGGAGTTGGGAAATCTGTTGTTAAACAGGTTAATCTACTGTTAAAAGAGATGAGAAGATAGTATGGGTATTAATGTCATCAGTTGTACGATGCTAGTGTAATAGTAATAGCTGCAGTCTTGTCCCCATTTGCTGGCTAAGACCTCAGAGCCTGTTGCAATAGTAGACTGGCTCTTACTCTGCAGAAAAGGAAATTGTAGCTCATAAGGTAAAGGTGGAAATTATACTTAGCAAAGAGGTGTTTCTACATTTGTCCTTTCACTGTATGTAGGGATTGATTTCAATTTAGAAGAAATTACAGATTCCGTTAAAAATTGATCCTCTGTAATTAAGGGTGGCTTTTGAACAATGATTCAGCAAAATACGTAATTATTCCTTACGATCATTGTGTTGATAATCTTCCAGCTAGTTAGCTGCAGTTACCCAGCTCACTCACTCTCTCACCACAGGCATTCTGGAGTTCACAGAAGACGTATTGTTCCTGCTGGCATTTCATACTTGCTCAAATGGGTGGCATAAATGCCTCCATGTTCAAATATTTGCTTTGAGCTTGAACATCCTTTCTGAGATTTAATTTGTTTAACATACGGTTGCAGGAGTCGGCGTATATATTGAGATGCACAGAAACAGGACATGAAATGTCTGGGCTGTAAGGCAGAATTTTATTCTGCAGTTTTTCACTACCCATGTTTGCTTTAGCTTGGCACATCATGTAGAGCTCGTTTCCAGTGCCTTTTTGTAATTAATGCATTTGTGCCAGTGGCAGCTTTCCAGCAAGTGCGAGCATTACACGTGGGGCAGGACGAAGTGGGAAAGATGCTCATCTCCCTTGGCTGGTTTAGGAAGCCTATACTAAGAAATTAAAATCCCAGTGATAGTGATCGAAGTACATTTTAAAATGTCTGGAGTTTATACATATTGATAAGACTTCCTTCTCTCTGAGCCTTCTCTCCATGCTAGATAATCCCAGTTCTGTCAGCCTCTGCTTGTATGCCAGATGCTCCAGTCCCTTAATCATCTTTGTGGCCCTTCACTGACTCACTCCACTGTGTTTCATTCTTTGTAAGTGTGGCTAGAGCCCTCTGGAGCTGTGGATCAATTTTTACTCACGTCATCCTCTTTGTGCAGCTGTGTGTGATCAGCCTCTTAATTAAGCGAGTGCTCCCTTTTCCCATGTTCTTTATTCTCTGTGTAGCCTTGAAAAGGACATAGCAGCCCAGTTTCCAGATATTTCTACATACTGCTGTGCCAGCATGCTGATTTTACCGTCCACATTTGGAAAGATGCCAGTGATTATGACGGATGTTTTACAGGTTCATACTCTGTCACATTTTGACAATACGGAGCTGAAGGACCGACAAAAGGAGTGGGTTTTGTGGCAGCTTTTTGAGTGCAAAAGTGTAGGCTTCAGGCTGTAGAATGGATGAAACAGTTGAATTATTTGTACCCACATCTTCAGAGCCAAAAGTCTCTTTAAAGGTCTTGGGGATGGTGCATTTCTCCCTTCAAGAAGGGAAGACCCTTGGCATCTCCTGTAATGACACTTCCACTCGTGTCTCGGGAAGATTACGCCACTCTGTGTCTGACACATGGTGCTTCATCCCCCTATAAATGATACTTAGTACATCAGCCGTCATCTCTGCATGATGAGATGTATTTGTGGCTCACCATCTCTCAACTAGGATGCGGCTGGGGAGGACTTAAATTGGACTTTAACAGGCAAAGTCACATAGTGTGTTTTAAATTCCTTTAGCGGCGTAACAGCGAGACTGTGCTGCAGTCCACAATTGCGTCTCCGGTTCTTCATGCTTTCTGGTACTGTGGCTGCTTTCAGGAGCCTCCTAAGTTTGCTGTATCTCTTTGTTTCTCTCCCTTGCCCAGATATCCTGGAAGTGCGGCAGAAACCAATTCTGATGACATAGCAGAGAGCGGGCACTGCCTTGGAGCCTTGTTGCCAAGTGCCTAACCACAGCGGTTTTCTGTGCTAACACTACCATCTAGTGTCAGGAACATAAACCTCCGCAGGAAAAAGGGAAGTCCAAGAATACCAGCCGATCAAAAGTGCCTCTTTCTTCCTTCCTCTGCTGTCATACACCGTAGGCCCACTTGCAGTACATCACTTGAGCGTTTCCGACTGGAAGAGGACTTTCAGCAAGATAAAACGAGAAGGGGCTGTGTTTAAAACGAGTCAACACTTTACGGACAGTTTGTTACTGTGTTTATAACTAAGAAACCAACAATATGTACAGAATGTGTCAACCTTTATATTCTTTGAGAGAAACAACCTGAGAATTTCATAATGATGTACTAATGAACGTCGTTCCATAGACTCTCGCCCATACACTCTCCTTGTCGGTTTGGCTTAATGTGTGCATGAGCGTGTGTGCGTGCGTGTGGGGATTGGAAGGATGAGAAGATAATCTCCTACTGAGGGAGGAAAAGGAAAAAGATGCTACAAAGATACATGACCATTTTGGTACGTGCAGCGGGTCAGGTCAGAGCTTAAAAGAGGCTGAAAATCTTCCCATTTGTGTGTCAGTGTTAGGACAGGTGAACTCTGCTGACAGATTTCTGTATCTACCAAAGAACAGCAACATTTTCATCCTCAAGAACTGGCTAAGAAAATGTGCCAGTGAAAAGAAGGCTAAAATGTGCTGCTATAGTAAAGCCGAGGTTCCTACTCAGTACTAATGCTGCTTCTCTCTCTGTGTTAGCTGAGTCAATACAAGTTTGAGTCTAAAGTGCAAAAATAGGAGGCCATAATCGGACTCCAAAACCTAAAAACCTTACCAATAACCAAGATCCTCCTGCATGCACTGGACTTCAGAGTACATAGAGTCGTCCTTGCGATAGCGTTTGTAGCCAAGGCGGGCATGAGAGCTGATGAATGGTCGGGCAGCTTGCCTGGGTTCTTCATCTCCTGGTGGTGTTTCGCTGTACTGTGACTTGCTGAAGCATGGAGAGTTTTCTTGAAAGAGAAAAGATTGAAATGTAATTCTGCTCTGAAAAGTGACTAAAAATTGCATAATGCGAGGTCTGAAAATTGTGTGTCAGGAGCTTTCAGAAAAAAAGCCTTATGTTTACAGGTAAAATGCAGCTTTCTCTAAATAGCAAAACTCTGCTGTCCTTGACATTTGAACGCTACGTGATTGAATACTGAGACTACTGCAGTCTGGTTCACTGTTTTGATATGGGAGCCAGTCAATACTTCAGTTTATTTACAACTGCATAACTGGCACAGCAAAGGGTGGGATAGTGTGTTGCTTAGAGCATGTGAGACTCCAGTATACACACAGAGGGAGAGCGAAGATGCCATTTTTGTCACTTTTCAGACTCTGAGCACCTAAACTTCATGCTATTGCCACAGTTACCAAATGGCGTGTGCTCTGAGCCTGGACCTCTGTCTCCCTCGTATCCAGCCTTTTCCAAAGTGCTTTGTTGTTGTTCTCTCAATAGCATCTGGTGACTTAACCTCTCAAATAGGACTTTCTGCTTTTTTTCCTCAGGCCAGATGCCATGGGAATAGCTCCACTTCAGCATAAAGGTAGACTAACTTTATCATTCAGCCCAGCATGGTGAATCCAGCATGGTAAGGAGGTCTTTTTTTATTTCAGGCTAGGCCCAGAAACAGTCACCTTAGTGCAGAGAGATGGCATTTCTAACACAGGCAGTATGAGTGCATGACAGAGACGGCTGATCAGTTTTTAGTTCGCTCCAAACGTGTTACAACAGCATTAGAAAAATGTTCACTTTGTCATAACCAGCACGTTGCAGCCTTTGAACTTTGCTCCGTGGGAGCGTGTGGTTGTGCGTGTGTGTATGTGAGGGTGTTGACATGGTCTAACCTGAGGCATGTAACATGGGTGCCTAGGCTTTCTTCCTGAGCCGGAGGGAGAGGTGGAGTCCTGTGTCAGCAGCTGAAATGCCCTCTGAAGGAACTTGCAAGGCAGCCGAGGTGCTTACCTGGGATCCCTAGATAGTGTGTACCAGTCAGTACAAATAGTCTCCCTATGCCTATGCTGAGAATTAAACCACTCTTCAGCTAGAAGACCAGTCCTACTCTGGAGCCTTTAAAGATGCTCCTCATTCTGCACTTTCATACTGCTGGGTTGGGCAAATCAGTGCTTGGTTATGCTTTAAATATTCATTAGGGAGGGAAGGGAGAGAGGGTTAATATTTGTACTACTAGTGACAATTGATAGCTTTCAGTCAAACAGCCAGAGGAATAACACATGTGAAAAGGACATGTATCCAGATTGGAAGCGGAGTGGTAGGTGCCTGAATACTTCTCAGTCGACAGTAATGTGTAAGGCTTTCTTGGTATACAGTATTACGTTTAGGTAGCTTAATTTCATGTGATCTGAAAGACTGAGCAAATCTTGCTGCAAATGAAGAATGGTTCTAAACTAGTACATTAGTACAAAGGCAACATTACAGAAAGTACAGTTTAAGATCCCACATCTATTATGCAGGAGATATCATCTGCTTTGTTACATGTACGTTAGTGGATTTCGATGTCTAGTTTTGAAGGGCTGCAACGTAGATGTCCTAAAAGAAGTCAATTTATTTCTTCTGTCTTGCTAGTGGATATGCTATAGGTACGTTGAAGACTCACCTTTTTTTTAGTAGAAGAGGGCTACAGGTATGCCCAGATGGATATCCATAGAAAATAGAGGTCCAAAAGTCTACTGAATGTCAATGGTGCTTTCTGGAAACAAGTAGATGTGCCAGATTCTCAGTAATTTCTTCTCTAAACAACTGACTTATTTAGACTTCTTATGCATAGCCCCTGGTTCCCACTTTCTGTTGTCAAGTGGGGGAAAACAAATTCTGCATATTGTTCTGCTTTGAAACAAACCCTGGAAATCATAATTTACTGTCCTCGTACAGACAGATGGACAGGGAAGATGATCACAGTTTTGCTCAGGTCACAATGGCACAGTTCAGCCCTTAGCATGCTATTGCACTATACCAAAAAAGAAAAGGGAATGTTAATAGGAACCTCTCACCCTTTTAGTTTGGAGGGGTTTTTAATTCTCTAGCTCCTAAGCAGTAAACCATTTGGAGCCTCTGTTGGCCATTTAAATGATTGCTGAGGAATGAACTGGTGTGTTCTGCATGCCGTAAAGGCTGTATGGCTGTCAGTGTCTTAACTGTTGGAGCACAGCGGTTTTCATTAGTTACGTTGTTGCTTGAGAATGCAGCACGGTTAATGATTTTGGGAAGCTTTGCAGAACAGCTTTATTTACAGAATCCCACCATACCTCATAACTCAATTAAACTTCTTCCATCCTTCTGCCCATTCACTCCCTCTGAGGATCAAGGCTCACCACTTGAACTCTCCGTAGATGATGTATATTGATAGATGTCAAATGCAAGGATGTAAATCTTTTCACCCTTAACAGGTTTTTCACTGCTATCAATGTAACAATTAAAAAGCCTTTGTTTTTTAAAGAAAGCTCTTAATTATTTTGTATTAGCAGATTATTGCTCTGCCTTAGAGACCACCACGCATGTGAAATTGCATTCTCTTATTGCCAGCCAGCGCAGGGTGGGTTCCAAGACTTCTGTTAGAAGAAGCCGTCACTTTTAGAAGCGCCACAAATCTTTCAGCTGTCTTGGCTATAACCCAGTCTGCGTGGGTTCATGTTCCTTCTCTTTTTATTCTCCTGGTCTTCCTTGTTTACAAGGCGTGAGCATGTTGGGCTCTGGATCGCTGTTACTCAGTTTTCCGTTTCTGGGCACGGTGTGCTTTCCAGAAAAGAGAATTGTTTACACAGGTGACTTTTCACAGTGAAATGGTTTTCCCAAAGTATATTCTTACACCAAGTTTTAATTTAGACAGTGAAGTCCTTGGCTCCGCAGACAGATTTCTTCTGGCAGACCCTTATGTATAGAATCTCATCTGGTTGCTGATGTTCTGTATGGATGTGGAGTCCACATAAATTGTCTACACTTTCAGACTATTGCCCTGCTTCTTGCCAATCCTTAATTTTTCCCTTTCCAGATGATTGCTTGTCCTGTATTTTATAGTCTGAAGCTTCCCCATATTAAAGATAGGTGTAAGATAAAATCTTCAGAAGTGCCTAAGCCCTGTTGTTATCCAGTGGGGTTTAAGAACAAATTTTTATTTAAGAAATTAATAAAGTAGTCTTAAATTATATCTGTGTTGTGTGTAGCAGCGTCAAGAAATGACAAGTTTATAGTTCTTGGAAGAATCGGCCGTCTCCTACGAACTCGCCCTTTGTGTCTGAAAGACTCTAACGGTCTCCAAAGGTCGTGGCTGAAAGCTCTGGAAAATGGATTTTTTTGTGGTCACAGCAGTCAGAGATATGTGAATGCCTTATCTTGTTTTGTGAGGTGTGACTGAAAGTGTGTGGCGCTGGTGGGTAGAAATTCTTTGTCAAAAATAGGTGCGGTAGAGTCCAGTTAAAGGCATTGTGAAATAAGTAGCTTTTACACCAAACCTTAAACGAAAGAGTATTTTACACCAGAATGTAGCTGTTTGGATGCTTGGTCAAGATAATACAAGGCTGCAAGCAGGTTACAGTGTTGAACGTTCTCTGTGTAAATATATAAATATTCTCAGCCTAATTTTATCAGACTAACACATGTTGCATGATTTGGCGTTTTGTTTTTTTTTTTTGCGTCATTGATCATCAGTGTTGATTAAAAGATGATGGGTTGAAAATCATGCTGGCACTGTACTGAGCCCTTTGAACAAAGAGCAAGGAGAACCTTTGTGCACCAAAAATGGAGTTGACTTTGCATATGGCAGCAGTGAAGAAAATGTTGGACCCTGCGGCCAATAAACAGACCTCTTAAACCACCGTGAATTCTGTTAATAGTGTTTTCTCTCTACTGTGCCTAGTGGTGTTTGAGTTTGAATGTGTTCCTTACTGGTGGCAAGCATAAATGGCAGAATAATGCTCTGTGGCCCTCGTGGTAAGCATTGGCAAATACACACTCAAGAGGCAAAGTAGCCTCTTTACTCTTCCTTCTTTTTCCACTTTGAGCGAAGCTGAATCTTTCAGTGATCAGCCTCTGACAACTTGAGATTGTGTAAGGGGGAAGAAGGTAAAAGTCAACATACTCCTGAATTTGTTTTAAAAAACCTTTTGTTTTTTTCCTTTAGATGTTAGCATTAAAAAACCAAAAACAACAAAAAAACACCCCCAGCCCTTCTAAACTGATTTGCGTTTTGTTTTAAACTTAATGATGTAGTCATTAACATTTAGGTTTGTGCAGTGTATAATATTGAGAGACTGATGGCTGTAATGATTTCTTCCTGATGAACTCAGGAGGAACTTCAATATGGGTTTGTGCAATGTTGTAGAAATGAGATTGTCCTTTAGCTCTTAACTGCTTCCACTGCCTTAAATTGTGCGTACTGACATTGAATCTGTTTTGGTTTAAAGACCTGCAAGGCACTGAATCCTCTCTCTCCACCTGATTTTTGAGACTAACATTTTGCAGTAGGCTTCTTCAGGGGATTTTTCTATCTAAATTAGTTAAAATGAAACATTCATCAAACGAATGTTACCAACTATAGTTATGAGTTGACATGCTGATGATTCCATTTCAAAGAATCTCAGGCCAGGACTGTTTTACGAACCCATGTGTCGTGTAACAACATCTATGCTAGGCCGTATGATAGCTTGGAGATGTGTGGTATGTTAGGCAAAATTAAAAAACAGAGTTTAGGAAGAAGAACAGAGTGTTTTAGTTCTTTATATGGATATTTGAGCAGATTGTTGGCACTGTTGTTCTGTGCGTGCACATGCAACTGGACTGGAATCAGCTGGTTGGGAAATACTAAAATATGGCTTAGAAACAAACAGTGTGATTTTCCTTGAATACTTTAAATTGAAAGCTTTTGAAAGCAGCCACAGTGGAGAAAGCATTATTTAAAACAGTACAAAAGACAAAGAGCAGCAGAAGCTTACAAATCATGGTAATAAACCTCACCTGTTTAGTCTTTCAAGAGTTAGATCTTTGAAAAGCTTTCACGACTTTAATGAATTAATTTCTCGAATATGCTAAAAGAAAAATACTGTTTTAACAGTGTGGCAAGTATATCTTGTTCAATAGAGTCCCTGCTTTGGGGAGCCAAGTTAACTCGTGTTCTTTTGTCCTGGACTGTTATGTGTCTTGCCTGTCCTCATCTGGAGAGATACTCCCAAGAAATACCATAGTAGTGCTTGGCACACAAGTTTATCATCAAGGTCTGATTTTACAAAGTAAAATGTACTTGATTTTACAAAATAAAATGATCAAAGTAAATGATTTTACAAAGCCAAATCACACTTTGGAGTTTGAAGAAAAAAATACGCATCTTTGCTAGCAAATAGTTACTTGTGTACTCCTGTTGGAAATGTTGTTCCTGAAACTTGTAATTAAAAGTTTGCAGAAAGCAAAGGAGTAAAATGGAAGAAGACTGTGGGTCCAATTTTCCATTAACAGTGTGGATGAGAATCTGGGAGTAGCAGATGCTACTCAGTCAAGGCAAGTACGAGTTAATTCAAGTTCTGTCCCCAGCTTGATTCCTCGCAGGGGTAAGGATGGGATCTGGTGATCTCCTCATGGGAAATAAATCATTTACGGTTGGTTAAGCCAGAAAACTCTTCCCCAAGTCAAGCTAGTTGGCTTTTCCTAGTAGAGTTAATGTTGATTGAGATGGTGGTATGAAAACCAAGGTAGATGATCCACTTTCTTGTTCAGACAAGACAGAAGTGTTTGTGTGCACAAATTGGATTTACTTATGTGTGAGGAGCACGGACTTGTTCCCTCTACCGCATTTCCACTGCAGGAGATAAATTTGGCTAGCCACATTGCACGCAGGTACAATGACAGCTAGGTATACCCTATGGCGCCTACACAAAAAGAATGATCTTTCGGCAAAACATCCTTGTCGGAGCCTACGGTGAATGTGAGGAGACATCCGATTAAGCAAAGCAGACTGCTGCCTGTGGAGGTGTGAGCGCGCTGCTGAAGGTACTGCTGCTGTTACAGGGATGAACTTTAGGCAATAACATAATTTTGTGAATAATAAGTATGCAAGTCCTTAACTCACATGGTCCTGAATTCACTTCAAAGAAATTGGTTAAAGTAAGATGGGAATAAACAGTTTTAAAACCCTATTGAAATGAATGGAGATGGTTGGTAATTTTCAAAAAGACGAAGTCGCCCTGCACAGCTCAGTGGAGACCACCTAGATTTTAAAAAAGGCTTTGTCTCAAAGTGTTAGTTCCAGCTGCTTTAATGTTTTCCCTGTTACCTGTTTATGCGGACATTCAGTTGATTCTGGTGGTTTGTAACTTAGTGTTTCACAATATGTGCCTGCTCATCTTCTGCCTCCCATCTCCCTTTGACATGAAAGGGTGTTTATGGTTCTGCTTTTCTTCAAAGCTTCATACTTGGCTTTTAATTCAGATGCAACCACTGTGTTCATCAAAACTCTATGTCACTTAGAAATAGAGAATGCCTTAAGCCTGCACCAAGTCTAGAGGCCTGCCTTCTTCAAAGCAGAAATTAAAAAATTCAGATGCAACCACTGTGTTCATCAAAACTCTATGTCACTTAGAAATAGAGAATGCCTTAAGCCTGCACCAAGTCTAGAGGCCTGCCTTTGCTCCTGAAGGACAAGAAGGTTGGCAGAACCCACTCTCTCATCCCTGCTCATCGCTGCAAGTGTCAGACTAGGTTTTGCTTTGAAAATGAGAGTGATAGGTGTAGCATCAAGGAGCAAGAAGAGTTATTAGTGAAGCTTCCTTCTCGGCAAGAATTCTGAATTACGTGCTTCCTGGTAAGTACCTCCATGGGTAACCTGCCCAGCACATAAGGAGAAGATCAGCAGAGGTGACTGTTCACAGTAGTCATTTCTGACTGCATTGTAAAGGTAAGGAAACACTTATTTCATAAACTGCCAAAGTAATCACATTTGGTATGTGATCTACCGTTTTCTCTTCAGTGTTAGGGATTTGCTTTTTACAATGGAGAAACCGTCTGCAAGTTTTCCCTGGAATTGCAGTCAACAGAACTACCATTTGCAGGTAAGAGAAGTGCCCCGAGTGCCCACCACTTCAGGTAGGGCTCCAAAACTAGCATTGATCATAATTTAGACCAAAAAATTTCGTACTGTATTATGTCATCTGTGATATAAGGTAGTAAAACCAAAGTCAGAGACTTTTTACTCAGTGGTACTGCCTGAGGAGGCAAATTCTGTTTGTATCTTTGAAGCCTCTGCAGGCTTGGCAGAGCTGATCCATTTCTGCGCTACCTCTCAGTAAAAGTTATGATGTTCCTAATACTAAAGACTGTGTTACTCAGAATGACTTGGCTGGCTCTTCCTCTTCATGTGGCTTTCAGTTGTGTCTTCAGCAGACTTGATTACAGCAGGTTACCTGTCTGTCGATGCATTCTTTGGATCGTGATTAAAGTTTAGTTGTCACCTTTGCTGTTTTTCTAGCCGATGACATGTATGTAGCCTTTAGCTTGTGCTTGATGTGCCTTTCAGATGAATCAGTCCTGACTTCTGTATGGCGTGGTTGCTGTAACTAGTCTGCTGTGAGGGGCATTTTCCTGCTGGGTTAGGAAAGAGACTGATTTTGATTAACGCAGACTGTTCTCGGAGTGTTGCGGTTTTTTAGTCTGGATGTTCAGGACTTGCTCTCTTCTGCACTGTTCCTTTTGGCCCTTCCTGTTGTGTAGGTGGTAAAATCTTTGGTGATTAGCGAAGCATTGAGCGTTAGATCTTCTAGGTTGCCCCAGCCTGAGATGAACAATAAGCTGGTTTCTGCTTTTGAGAACTGTTACTTTGCTTTCTTTTATGACTGCTGAAAGCAAAATGGACTTTTAAGCAGTGCTGGCTGTCTTTTTAAGAGGGAAGTAAGTGATGTCCAAAATTTGGAATAATGCCAACATCCCAAGTGCATTAAATTGGGTTTGGGTTTTTGGGGAGGTTTTTGTTTTTTTAAAAAAAAAAGTACTGGGCAATTTAGGTAGACATGCAGCGCTCTGTTGATAGCAACTGCATCCTTAAAACTGCAACACGGGCTCTTGGTTTTCTCAGTCATTGCAATTGTGGGGATGATGATGGGGGGGATGTCTGGATCATCTTTGCTAACCAACAGTTGCATCCTCATGCAAGAAGTAGCTCCCATTTGTGGGCATGAAGTGGAGAGCTCCAAACTATCAAGAGAATTAAGGTAGGGCTAACAGCCTGATAGTGGCTAGCAAGTGCAGTTGGACAACAGGCCCTCACTGGTCTCAGCGGTTCCTGGTGCGTGGGAAAGCTACACAAGTCTCTCTTGATTTTGTTCTCCTTTTTTTATTTTTTTTTCTCCCCTCCGTATTTGCCAAAGTGTCACAAACCAATGAACAGAAGAATCACTTTGTGGCCTGGCTTTAGGATAGTGCTTTTAGGCTAGATCTAAAACCAGGTTCTACATACCTCATCAGGCAAACACTTTTGCTCTTAAATCTTTTCCTATTCCAAGTAGAGGGATTTTGAGAAGTTGATCTCTACAGTCCTTCTCTTAGCACGTAAGGACTGTTTTTTCCCTCTGCAGTCAAAGGCAGGCCTGGCTCCTCCTGCTGAGCTCACCCAGCGCACTGACCTTGCAAGAGGAAAGCGTTTTTGCTGAAGTGGCTCGGAGCAATGTGACAGGTTTCAAAGGCGGCTTGAGGAAGGGGCAGGGGAGCACATTGCCTGTTTTAGCAGCAGTTAAGGCTGTGCACGGCATTTTCTAGGCAGGACTTCACCTGCCAGCTATCGATGGTAAAATTCATTTTATTAATACAGTGTTACGCAGTCAAAGTGAAAGGGATGCGCAAGACACTTATCTCCCATTCTTTTATTCACATTTTCCATGGGTACACTTCCTCAATGTATTAGAACTAATGAAAACGTTGCTACATGACGTTACATGAAACTTCAGTATCCACTGAAAAATTGAGTAGTTTGAAAACAATTAACAAATCGTCACATTCTGCATTTTCATTGGATTTATACTAGCTCATGCCACTTTAAATTTTTTAATGTCAGGTAATTTCTGCACACAGGCACCAGCTACAAAATTTTAGCAAATGCAGATAAGTTAAGGCATCCGAAAGAAAGTCTTTAAGGACATTTTAAATGTTGCAGTGCTGCAAAGGGAGCTTGAACTGAAGTTCTTAATAGTAAAGCGTACCTCCTAATTGGTTTATGTTCTACATGTTCATTTGAACTGTTTAAACTTTCACATCCAACAACCAAAAGGGATTACAGGAACACGCTGTTGTGCTCCCAAGTAGATAATTTTAAGTACATTACAAAAAAAACCCAAAAACCCTGCATATAGCAATTTAGTATTTTAAAATAAAATTCAAACCAACTGTAATAATCTCCCTTACACATGATTCTGATAATTAAAAGAAGCAGAGATCTTGATTTTCTATTTTGGGGACGAGAGAGGGAAAGGATTTCTAAGCAGCTGAAACTTCAAAATTACAGAAGGAAGAATGCAGGATCTGTAAGACACTGCAACACCTATGTCCAGCTGAAACCGTGAAAGCATTAACTCGAATTAGGGAGGAAAGTTGCATCTTTACCATCAGGTATCTGCTATCCAGCTGTTAAATATAGTAGGTATCTACCAAGATACAGGAATGTCTCATCGAGTTAGAATTCTGATCAAAATTCCTTCCTTGAATAGCATGCGCCACTTTGTTTTGAAGGCATTAGTATATTGATTTCTATGCTCTCCACTAAATTTGCTTTTAACTCATTTGAGGCCTTTATTTCTATGTAATAATCTCTGGCCTTTTACAGTATTTATGTACTTAATATTTCTTAACTAGAAACTGAAGCATCATCAAAAAGTTGTTTTCATAGCAGTACTGAGGAGGGGTTGTGCTTTATAACTGAACACCAAGTGAAACGTGTATGACTGACTTCTCCTGCTTCCCAGTCCAGGTAACTGCAGGGTCACTATGAATGATGGCGATTAAAATCTCTAATTTGCAGTAGAATTCTTCCCGTGTTCTTTTAGTGGCAACTTTCCCCGTGTAAAATGCTTAAAAATCCTATGTTTATGCATATATTTGACATTCTGATTAACACAAGATTCCAATTATATACCTTCCCCTAGCTTTACTGATAAATACGTACATTGCTAAAGAATTAAGGGGTCTCATCTCAGCAACTCTTTCTCACAGCTAATAGAAGCTATTACTTACTACCATGGATAAGGTTTAATTTTTTCCAATGCAATTTATGATTATTCTACTACATAAATTATTCAAATTTATGATTTTTCCTTACATTCTGTGCTCACCCTCAGAATGTCCACCCTCAAAAACACGAGATACACACACTGGCTACTCCGCAGTTCGCTAGCTTTACAACTGAGCCAAATCCACGCGTGCAAAACCCCAAGACTGCCTCACTTCGGAGGCAAATCGTGAGGATACAGAGGCAGCTCGGTTTCTCTCTCACTTCTTTGAGTGAGTTGGTCCACGTTTCAATGGATGAAGCAACAGTGACGTATCCACGAGCTTTCGGAAGTCAACCAACACAAAACCATGCCCACTGATACAATCTGCAGAGTTGCTCTTTAAGCGTGATGCGTAACAAACCTGCTGACCTCATCCAGCCTATAAACCTTGCCGAGGCAGACATGTTTAAGACACTCCAGTCAAAAGACAAATGCAAAATTAACTGAGCCCTTGGACATTAAACCTGAGCCTGTAATAAACTTTCAGGCAATGTTCTGCTTTTCATTCGTACACAAGTAACATGCATGCCTTTGGCCTCCAATTTAGGCATCAGCAAAACTTTTTTTTTTTTTTTAAAAAGCACATTATTTTGAGGAAAGTAATGTCACTTAACCATTAAAAGTAAGTACCAAGCCAGATGCAAAAAAAAAAAAAAGGCACCAGTTTATATTTCAAATATTTGAAATGGTATCTGAGCTCCTTTTACACTTGAGCATTAAAAGTGCAATTCCTGTGACCTCAGTGTAGCTGAAATGAGAGCAAAGGCCTTTGTTTTTGAACTTTGGTCAAGAGCGCTATAGATCCTATAAAATTTTTCCTCCTTTTAGTTAAGAGGGGGGAAAAAAAAAGGCCATAACCCGAATTGTGCAGTGAATTAGGACTAAAGGCAGCCCTTTCTCCCTCCCAGAGAGCAATGGGGAGCAGGTAAGATGTGCTGCCTCTAACCAAATGGTGCTACTCCTTTTTCCCCACCCGTAGGATGCCACTATTGTGGATTTCCTGGTCCCCTCTGAGAATTCCATCATGCTGCTTTTTTTAAAGAATGAGATTTTTCCTCTGTGCCGCAGTAGCCAGAGGGAGGTTGGCATGTTTCTTCCATCTCACCAGAGCTGGTCAGTGTAACAGAGCCGAGAGCAGTTCAAGTTTAATATTAACATCTAGCTCTTGGATAGTTCCCAGAGCTGGAAGTGAAGCAGAAAAACAATTGTTAGGGAAGGAGTTTCCAACAAACCCCATTGGAAAAAGGAAAGGATTAAATAACCAAACACAGTCTGATAAAGTTGAGGTGGAAACTGAGAACAGAATGATGTTCTGATCCACAAATTAGTGCCACATGGTTAATTTTAACACAGCTGAAAACTGAAGTTATAAATTAACCCAGTGATCCCTACTTGTGACAGAAAGCTTGTCCTAAACCTGCAAACTACTGCTTTACTTAATGTAATGCAGTGAAGCACTGGAGTTTTAGCACATGGGAAAAATTAGACACACACCTTCATGCATCTATTTCTTGGTAATGGCCAGAGGCAATATAAAGATCTATAAAAATCCTGAAATTTGTTTGTGAAAAGAGATTATCTTCAGAAGAGTACTAGAAGCAAGACAAGTACAACATTTACAACTCTGCCTCTGCTGGGTTTCAGTTGGAGCCGAAGGGACTAGGGAAGAATACCTCGGAGGGAGCGTAGTGGAAGTGCAACCCTTCGCCTCTGACTTGTCAGAAGTCAGCGAATGCCAGCTGTGGTTGTGGTCCAAGATAAACAGTCTTCCAGTTGTCTGCTTGTACTATTGCACATCATTGGCTTGTTGCTACAGTAAGAACAGAACTGACAGTTCTTCTCTAAGAAACACTACTGTCAACAAGACTATGCAAGCAAATTTTCTTTTAAATAGCTGGAGATTCAATCTCTTGAGTCCCAAAGCACACAAGTCTGTAAGAGTTAAAACAGTACAATATGTAGTATCGCTGTTGTTAGGGTACGTTGCTGTCACTGAGTTTGAAAAATTAGTCTCACCAGAATATGACAGACCAATTAAAGTTAAAAATCTGGAGTCTAGAAACAGTTTCAACAGTTAAATGTCAACGCCCTCCCTTCTCAAAACAGGAGGTTGTTGCATTGCACCGCCATCTGTGAGGAAGCTCCGGTACCATATTTTTGTACATCATTTCAGTCCATTTGGCCAAATCAACCAGTGTTAAAAACATATGCTTTAATTTACATCAGTGTGCTTTATCCAGAAGATGTCCTGCATTTAGATACTGAAAAATGAGGGAGCACAGTCCAACACTTGTGTTCTATTAAAGCTTTTATTAGCTAGTTTAGCTTTTCCTCACAGAATTTTTCCAGAATTCCTAGAACAGTTCTTAATATCAGAGTAAAGAATTAAGTGTTCAAGTGAAGTTATGGAAGAAAAAAAGAGCAGCAGCAGTTTGGCAATAATTCCTCAAATCACTGACTGCAACTTATTTAAGCCTCCTTTTTCTCCAGTAAGATTTTGTGCAACTCATCTGCATCCTCGCTTGTTTTCACCCTTATTAACATAGTGACAGGAACAGCGGGATTCTTCTCATCGATCGGTGGATTAGGAATGCAAACTATAAGAACATTGTTTTTTCCGGTTCTTGTACATGGCATCTTAGGTGGAATTAGAACATTCAACAGTATGTTTCCTGCATGTGAGGAGGAGAAAAAAAAAATTACAATTAGCCATTTTTCAGCTTTTACTGCCATACAGATGTTAGTGTACTTACTAAGTTGGGATTTAAGTTTGCGTTTGGAAGGAAGGCAATTCACAAATATCATGTATGCTCGTCTTATTCTTCCCTAAGCATCTGCTCAAGGCCATTGTTCTCACACATTTCTTTCCTCATTAGGAATGAGGAAATCTCTGAAAATACCGTCCTCCTTTTTTAAAGGGAGGAGTCTGAAGAACATCAAATGATAGTAGGGACACGCAGGAAAAAGGGAAGGGGGCAAGGGAGAAGCAGCCAATGAGGAATCCAGTCACAGTGCTTAGTTTATGCTTACGCCAGTTACTCATTCTGACCATCAAGCACAGTTCATAAGCAGAAGCATAAAGTTAGCTTTAACACACATACAGACGTGTTAATCTAAAATTGGACAAACTACAGTAGAATAAGTACTTGGTATCCTCAAATCATACAACACATCTGATGTGGTCTCCCACCGGGTTACTGACAGCAGCCCGATGTCAACTTGTTAAATTACGTAGCGAGTCGGAGAGCCTCAGTATTAGTGATCTATTAAAACACTTGCAAACAAACTCAAATCTGCTTCCACAGAAGATGCACACATTTTGTAAACCTGGTAAATAGTTCAGAACACGGTAGTAGTATTTAGGGAAAAGTCAGTCTTCGCCTTCCTTTCCAGTGCAGTTTTTCAACACAGTGAGATTTTAGGAAAGGATTATAGCACTGTGTGAAGATAGCAAAAAGGAAAGTGTGCATCACTATGACTGCAGCAGCTTTGAGAAACCAATGCTTGGAAACACCAAGCTGAAATGTCTTTGTGTACGAGCTGAAGGAAAAGGAAAGATTTCCTAATACATCACCTCAGGTGAAGGCAGAGGGAATACAAATCAACACCATGAAAATTAGCATCAGCTGAGTGAAAATCAAGACTTGTGTTAAAGAGTAGGTAACTTGGAGAAATCAAGTTTTCATCTGCTGTGTTCAACACATTCAAATCCCCACAGAAATGCTGAAAGCCCCGACAACTCTGCCACACATCTGCCTTCGGTTTTATTGCCAGGAACTGCCCTTTATCTGGCAAACCTTGTCTCCACTGAAAGAAGTTACTGATTTAGAAGTGACTAATGCAGGAGCCCCAGTCTCGCTAGTATTTGAAAACTGCCCCGGACGGGCCTGCAGAGACTTCGGAGAGACTTGCTGGAGCACATTATGAACTGAAAATGAGGTGAGATTTACCGAGAGCCTACAGTGCAGCATGGCTTTAGTCCTCAGGTCTTCTATAAACATGACATTTACTCTGTTTTATGGAAGCTGGCAAGTGCACCTGAACCCCACGTGCAAGTTTGCTGAAATTAGGTACTGCGGTGTAGCGAAGTTTCTCAACAATGAATATCCAAACATTGATTTGCACAGTTTGAGTGTGTAAATGCTCTTCAGCCAGAATATCACACCTTATAAACTTTAATACATCAAGTCCCCCTAACTTCTAAAAGCAAAGAAGCAGTTGGGGTTTTTTTCTCTTTAATTAGCTGTATGTGTTAACGTTCATCTCAGGAGATATTCTGAGGAACTCTCACATGACAGGCGACTCTAATTCTGTAGAGTCAACCTACCATTTGTGATCTAACTGAAGTGAGCTACAGCACAGTTCAACAGTTGGACTTCAGCATGCATTTTAAGAGCAATGCCTACAGCAAACTCCTGCACGCCTGATCTACATAATGCTCCCCTTTCCCTCCAAGTACAAGGGATGTCTGCCCACGTGGCCAACGATTTATATATTCAGGATGAATTGCAGACAAGTGACAGCTGGCCTGCATCTTAGCACAAAATTTGTTCCCCTCCATTCATCACACCTGATATATGTATACTTCATGGCAGGTCTTAAGCCACTCTTCAAAGTCACTCAACAAGTCAGGGATGGAGAAAAGCTATTAAAAAGGGCAAGGGGAGGAATACCCAAACATACACCATAATGTTTTACTTCCTTGCACTGCTTCCTGTGCACTACTTTGTAAAACGCATTAGAGGCATCCAATTGCTCGTTGCATACTTGATATTATTCAGAAAAAAGCAGAAATGTTTTCACTAATCGTGTCTGTTATGCTGTGTAACAAAAAAATCCTAATGCTTAGCAGGGAATTTCACATCAAGACTTGCTACTAGAAGAAATTTACTTACCTAAATTGGTATCTGCTCGGACTAGGAGCTGAGTTTTTTCATTTCCTGCTGGTTTTAAGTGTAGTGTTCCTACACCTTTTTCTTTAAATTCATTATCCTTTTTGTAGAACAGTTTGCACCTGTAAAAAAAAAAAAAAAAACAAAAACCCCCTTGTTTGTGCAGATATGCGGAGATTAAACACAGAGATATCTCCTAAATACAAACATACATACACATGATCTGACTCACAGTAAGCCAGTATTTTAACAATAATCAGGAGTTAACATGCTGTGAGTAGCATAAATCTTCACCTTGTTTCATGTGCTAACAGATAATTAACTTTCTCTTTCTGAACTGGAAGTACTATTTCTTTCAGTATTGAAATCATAAACGTATTACTTTCAGGGCAAAGTAAAATGCACAGCAACGTGTACTCAGGGTCTCTAAGGAGTAATAACTGTAAGCTACTGTTTAAAAACACTAATTACAAAACCGTACGAACTTGCTGTATCGTTCTGAAGTTATAATAGCACTTTAATGTAAAATTTAAAAACATTTTTTAAGGAAAGCTCTAATAAACCTAATGCCATTCTTCATAAATTAGCACATACCTTCTCTCAGATAAAGCAAATGACTTTCTGTAGAAGGACAAACCCTGTGCTACGTGTTAAGCAGACATGCAATTACTGAACATGCTTTGAAAAAACTGCTTCTAGTAGAGCTAGTCTCATTTTGAACTTAAAAGTACAACTGGTTCACTCCTTCATGCAACAATCAGCATGTTCCAACTGAAGAGTCTTATTTTAGGCTATGCAAACAACTGAGCACCTGACTGATTTTTCAGAAGTACAGTACGTTATTTCTGCAGTACAAGGCCTACCATTTAAACTTACAAAACCTGATGAAGGCAGAAACATCTTAATCATTTGTAAAAAAAAAGATCACAAGTAGAACACAAACTAGTTATTAGTGCTGTGTGCAAGACACACTAGAATTTTAGTGAGTTCTTACACATTTTTGTCTGTAATTAAACTTTTTTACAAGCAGAACTTGATATATGGCTTCCTAACAAGCTTTATTAACCAGGAAGTCAAGACCTGTGCAAGATACACAAGAATTTTAGTGAGTTCGTACACATTTTTGTCTGTAATTAACTTTTTTACAAGCAGAACTTGATATATGGCTTCCTAACAAGCTTTATTAACCAGGAAGTCAAGACCATATACATCATTAATTACGCACTGCAGTGGCGAAGAATAGCAATATGCAGGTACGAATTTTATTCTCTAAATTATAATTCTATTCACCATTCCAAGTTAAAGTCACTCACTTCTTTGAGTAGAAAGCATCATCTTCTTTTATTTCATTAACAATGACTTTTGGTGGCTCTTCTTCCTCCTCTTCTCCTCCTGTAAATGAAAAGTTTTAATATGTTAATGTTGTGAGTGTATAACCTGGAAGGTAGTTTTAGCATTCTAGTAGAACTAGTTTATGCATGCTGTATTTGACATATACACGTGTGGCCTGTCAATGATTGCCAAAATACATTTAAGTCAATGTGCGCTCTGAAGCAGCTTCAGCTACAGAAAACAGTCTTACTTTCTTTTCATTCAGCCACACCCCTCAAGCAACTTTATGCTCATTTTCAGTATAAATGGGATGAAAATACCCAAACCCTCACCAAACAATCAAAAGCAAAAAATACAAAGCTCAACAAGTCAAACTTAAGTCAAAACCTTCTGTCAGGGGGAAAACAGTTATAACATTTCAAAGAATAATCTCCGCAAATAGGCCCAAGTAAAGCATAATAAATACTTCCAACAGCCAGGCTTAATTTGGGGGAAGGGCATTAGTGGCAGGAATGACAGCCAAGAGACAGTGGCAGGATTATGCCTTTCCAGTCCCTCAACTGCTAGGATTTCTATCAGCTTACTGCACCCAGCTTAGGTAAATAGCAGAGTAAAACTGTCAGGTAGTATGTAACTTTATTGGCCTCACAGTCTATTAAGTAAGATGTATGGAACTGTTCTCTCTCTCTTACGCATTTTACCGAGGGGATCTCCTGATAAAGCTGTTGGGAAAAGCAGCAGGATTGAAGTGTCCTGCAGGCTCAAAGATGAACATACCAGTTGCTTTACATTTCATTGTTTCCAGTCTTGTATTCAGCTAGAGAATTAAATTCTATTACAGAAGTATAAATCTGACAGAAATACGTATGTTTTCATAACCATATACTTTTATAGTGTTATGTAAACAGTGTGCAAGACTGAAGTATTTCCAGATTAGTGGTACAGTTCTTCACTTTAAAAATCAAGAACAATTATGATCTAGTTGAACTCAGTGTTATTTCATCTCTGCAGTATTCTGAAGATGCATAAAGTCACAGCTTACCATTAAAATTATCGTATTAAATAGAATTTACCTTTATCATCGCTATTGCCACTTTCTGTCTGAGCTTCCAATACATTGGTGGATACTGCAGTGACAGACTTAGCCTGGTTTGCATCTTTTCCAAACAAACCTGAATTCCCAGGAGAAAACGAGAAACTGCTAAGTGTTCCTGAACCAATGGAACCCAAAACAGAACTGTCGACATTAAATGAGACTGTTGATGTAGCTCCTAACGATGGGTCTTTTTTTTCTGATGCAGCTTCAGGTTTTTTGTCCGAGGTATCCTCCGTTTTGTTGTTGTTAAACAAAAATGTTGATCCTTGCTGTAGCTTTGAATTCCCGAATGTAGAAACAGACTGAGCGCCAGGTGTCTTGTTGCTTTCGTTTTCAGAGCCACTATCACTGCTGCTTCCGTGTTGCTGTTCAATATTTGCTAAATACTTCTCATAGTCTCTAAAGATGGGTGTCAGGTCACATAGTGGGTTTGTGTTTACATGCTTAACTATCCAGTCACGCACAGAACAGTTTAAAGCTGCTAACTGTTTGTGGTAAACGCTAGAGCTACAAACTTTACTCTGAGCGTAGCCAGATGAGGAGGGTTGACTGCCACCATTAGCTTTTGGGCTTGCAGCCTTTTTCTCAGTAAATGCAGTAGTAGTAGGACCATTTGACATTGTGGATCCTATGAGAAGAAAAACATGGTTTAGAACATTTTTGTTTTGTCCCAGAAAGCAGAGTTTTCATAAAAACCTAAACTAAATATTCTCAATATTGCTTTATCAGATCACTCATTCTTGTTCAGTTCTGTACCTTGTCTTGTATCACAGCACCGTGTATGAGCTACTGTGGTACAAGTAAACAGACAATGCTGTGAAACAGACCTAAGCTAAGTTTAGAAAAGCAAGTTAGTTCAGGGATAGACAAAGTAGATGGAGCATGCAGTTGTATTAAAAAAAATCCAAAGAAATCTTGTACAGAATAACACTAAAAGAAATAAGAGTTTTATATTTCACCAACCTCCCCAAAATCTTAATTCAAGCTTTACCAAGCTTTAAGTTATTAAAACAAAATATTCAGTTATCTCTTTCTACTTGTGCTTCAAAAAAACTCTGAACACACTAGCACCTGATTTTGCACTTTTTGCGTGGTTTCTGTATAAAAACCATAATAAGCAAATTAAGAAAGTCTTCACTAAATATTTAAGTTTCTCCAACTTAGTTCTAAACTTCAAACTCCACCATTGCTATTCTGTGGCATGCTGACTCTAAAACACTGTGGCATGGTTACCATTTCTGCATCCCCAACACAAAGGGATAGAACTAATTCTTCAAGGACTACCAAAGCATGAGACTAGAGTTAGACTTGCCAAAATATTTCAAGTGTCTTAAAACATAGGTATAAATATAACAGATAAAATCCTAGTAAGACTGTTTGCAATATAAGTCATACAGGGGAAAAAAGGTTAAGACTTCAGCTATGTGGCATGTATTTACCAAGAACTGCAAAAAATACAGAAACAAGACCTTAAAAAAAAAAAAAATAATCACACAAAGAAACTGCAGTCCTACTAAACGGACGTTTTCCATTAGCTGTTTTTTTGAAATTAAATTCAGAGAATTGGGACAATTATTTAAGTGGAACATGTTATCAGCTGTTTTATACTGTTCAGAGAGTGTCTTATGGCAATGTCTTGCATTCCCATTTGCACCTATAAAGGCAAAACCTCCAGTATTGGATCAAATATGACTTTAGTCTTAAAACTGCATGCATTTGATAGCTTGTCCCTCCATCAGTCTAAAATCTTTCTAAGAAATCTTACAAAGAGAAATAGTCTCAAAACCTTAAAACAGAACTACAGCTGCGTGCATTTGTTTTTTCACTATAAAATCATAAACAACAACATAAAATCACTACAGATTTTATGGCTGAAATTTGTTGATAAGTATGTATGCTTATTTAAAACTTACCAAATGTTGATTGTGTTTCGGAGGTGGTCTTTAAACTGCTGAAAGAAGGAGTGCTAGAGACACTACTACTTCCATTAGATAACCCTTCTAAAGGCTTTATTCCTGCACCATTACCAAATCCACCGAAGCCACCTCCTCCTTTTCCAGAAGGCAATATAAAGCCTTTAAACCCTTTAAAAGCTCCTCCACTTTCAGACTGGGGAGAGGGAAGAAAAAAAAAAAGAGACAAGCAGTTACATACATCTCCTCCACAAAAATCCTATCCCCACTTGGTATTCCATTTATTTTATCCTGGTTCAGTGTGTCATTTCATGTGTTATTCTAAGTCAGCTATGTAAACAAAGTTAATAGCTTCCTTATGACACATATTGCTACTATTTTTAAAGGACTCAGATGTTTTGTATAAAAATAAACGAGATCTAGGAAGTGGATACATAAAACTTGTTCAGAGCAGCGGATGTGTTTGACTACCTATTTAGACATTCATATCTTCTTGTTTTCTTTAAATAATTACATAGGAATATATAAATGCAAGCTTATTTTCAGCAACTTTCAGCATTTAAAACCGCAATTAGAGTCCAACACTTCAAGCCACTCATGAAAACAGCATACTTTGTAGTCACCAAGTAACATTTAAGTGATTTACCCAAAATATTCCAATGTGAGTGATGGGAGAAGCAAAGATAGACTGTTCTTGATAACACAGTATGTATGCTTTCTGCAGCCTTCTCATTACCTAGTTCTGAACACCATCTTTACAACCATATCATTTTATGGTATAGTTTCTTAAAAGATACCGTGTGATTAACATGCAAATAGGCACTGCCACTTTTAGGTAGTACGTATAATGTATTTTGAAGTAATAGCACTTATTACTGGAAGGGGACTTTCAATGTCTCTGCAAAGCCATCAGAGGAAAAGGAGAATTGCTTCTGAGTTTCAACTGATCTTGCCACTGAAGAAATAGCAAAACTTACCAATTTTAGGTTCTGTTCAAGTACATGGCCTCATGGGTACGGGCTCTTTTTGTTTCCCTTTGTGCTTTATCTTTTCCAGTGCAGTCCCCTGTTTCTCATTTCTAGGTAACTATTTTTATTCTGTCTCTCTTTGATCAGTCCTACCTAACCTCTCTCTCTCTCTGGACATTCAAGTTAAACTGCAGTCTTTTTCTTCGCAGCATTCTGCTTGCTCCATTTAGGAACATCAATAAAATTCAAGCTTGCCCTTTCTGTAAGCGGTTTCTTATGCAACCTCAGCTGTCCTGCCACCTCTTCTGCTTTTCAGACTTTGCCCAGCCTATCCCAGCTCTTCTTCCGGCTTTGATCTCTAATGGCTGACTCCCAGCCTCCTGACTATTTCTTCCATGATCATCTCATCCCCTTTCTCAGCCAGTTCTGGTTTTCCCTATTCCATTTTCCCCTGAATCTCTCCTGTTCAAGTTGTGGTTTATTTCCTGCATCACCTCTTCCCAGTACAATCCTTTAATTAAACTGCATTCTCTAACACATTTGTGGTTAAAACTACTGTAGGCCAAAGTCAGCTAGGACAGCTGCCTCGTTTGTATTGCTTGGACAGCAGAAGGAAAATCAAAAGCATAGGAGAAAACTATCTAGCCTCTAATGCTGCCTAGTCCCTGTTGAAATAATCTTTCAGAGAGAGATATATATGACAAAGCGTCTGTCAGGGGTTTTTGAAAGGACTACAATTTGCTTCGACTAGGTTCATGTTTTCGCAGAGACTACACCTGTAACAAAGGCCAACTTCCTTTCAGTTTTCAATTTGTTACTGCAAAGAGTAGGTGGCACTAAAGCTCTTCGGGGTGGGGTGTGGGGGGCAAGTAGCAGAATTCTTAACAACACATCTTTTTCATTCTCAGATCAGCTTAATGTTTTGGCTTTTAATTATTTAGCATCTGCCTGAGACATGCCCCAGCCCTCCAGTACAGATAACTAGTAACTTGCGATTTCTAGGCTTCCATCTCTGCAAATAAAACCGGAGCAGTTCAAATGCTATTTTACCCATCTGCAGAAGGCACTACGCCTGAAACACTCTGCATTTATACTTCAAAACTACACATCTCTCTTCACCCAGTCAATAGCAGTATTACCCATTTTTCATTCTAGCCTTACTCTTGCTATGGGACAGTAAGTGAAAATTAATTTGCACGTACGAGCTGACTAGTTGCATATACCCTCTTAACGACAGCTTTATACAGTATTATTACAAGCCCAAATAAATAAAACCCAGAGCATGGATCTCGTATTTTGCAACTGAGTCAAACTACAACACTAATGCTCAGTGATTACATTACCTCTGATCCAACATTTCGGCGCTTTGCTTTTTTAATAGCTCTGTTCTTCAGGACTTCTTCACTAGCTACTGAGAATGTTCCCACCTGTAAGAGGAAGTTATGGAATCATTATGCATTCTGAGAATTTCACTACTGCCATCCTAGTCTGAAGAGATAGCTGAGATCAGTTTTTGAACACAACTGTAACGCTGTTCCCTAACAGGAGTAGTAGTAGTGAAAAAAACCAAACCACCCAGAAAATACAGTACTGTGATTAGCTGGCCAGCTACTTGGACATTAGCTGGTACTTCCACAAACCCGTCCATCTCGTTCTGTGTTACATTTCCCTTTGTGCAATCTCAATTTTATTATGATAAATTATTTAAGATTTTTTTTCTTTTCAAAGAAAGCCATAAGGTATCTTTGCTGACAGTATATTGAGATGTATGCCGTAAGTCAATCTCCTGCAGTCTGCTGTAATTCAAGTATTAGCAAAGGCAGTTAATGACCAATTACTACCTTGTAATAAATGAGGAAATTAACTTTCCTTATATTCAAATTTCTGGGAGAGTACTGTCAGTTTTCTTTCTCAAATTTTATAGGCCTAAACATTTAATACTTTTAGTAGCACAGAAGCAAGCACAGTTTGTTGAGAGATAATACATGAGCCATAACTAAGCATGAGACACTAAACATGAAAATCTTTTTTTTACAGTCAGATGAAATTGATACATTTGACTGCTTAATTCCTCTGCCTGTGTAGGGACATTCAGCTAAGCACTCCAAATTAACATATTTCTGAAATTAACTATTACTGACCTTTAAAAAAAAAAATAAAGAGACAAGACATGAAGAAAATTTATCTCAAGAAATCAAAACCGCTTTTCTCATGAACTCAATAAATACCCATCACACATCTGAAGAGTTCAAAAGCAATATGCATTTTAACAAGCCTGGGGTTCCCTTTAGAAATATAAAGTTCCTTTCCCCAGAGCTGCTGATGCCATTTTAACTGTTAAAAGCTGCTTTGCTATATGGTCTGCATATATTAGAAGATTTAAAAAAAAAAAAGAAATTCTCTTCTATAAAATTATGTTTAATTGCTACACTTGTAACCAATTTTACTGTAGATTTCACCCACCAGATAAATAGCCCATGTAAACAACTACCCTACTACCTGCAGGGGTAGGAGAATCCGGGATCTAATGTATATCTTACCTCCTCAGCTTCATCTTCCTGATCCCAGTTTCTGTCAGTCAGTTCCTTCTCTGCAATTCTCTTTGCCATTTTTCCACACCTGGGTAGGGGGAAAAAAAAAAAAAATCACATAGAATCAACTGCACAGAAATTAAATTCTAAGCAACAGCGATCTTCAATTTGTACCACTTAGAACAAGTAATGGGAATCAGAGTTAATATAGAAGTAGGTGAAAATTGGAATGTCAGTTGAAAACCAACTATTTCTAACAACTGTTGTGGCAACAACAATCAACAGCACTTGAGATTAAAGTTGTGGTGAGAAGCCATATTTGATGTTAAATTTAAGCAACAATGGAAACATGCAGTTCAATTATGCGGTAAGTTTTCTTTAGCAGTAATGCTGGCTAGAGAAATTCCTTTCAGTCCCATAACCCATATATTTGGTCACCACTTATTCTGAAGAGCTGCAAAAATCAAAACTATAGAAAAAAGATCTGGTTAAAACATTCCATATGCCACTCCATCTTGTCTCAGGATACCCACACAAGCAGCGAGAGAAAAGGAAGTTGCTTTACAGCACCTAAAATAAATACTGATGAGGACATACTGAAGCAACTGGACAGAAAGTCTGGGTAAGAATGAAGACAATGCTCTCCTACAAAAACCAGGATCAGTAAAATATTACTAATTAGAAATGTGAAAAATTCTATTACAAATAAATTACATTATTGTTTCTCCAAAGGACATATAAAGCATATCATGGATTTTAGAGAAATTACTGTAAGCAGCCAACCATCATTTTGTTAGTTATCTCTGTCATGTAAAGGAAAATCAACTTTGGAGAAGGAATGTCTGTAATAGTTCTAACTTCTGAATTCCATTTTACTGAAGTACAACTTATCAGCTGTGTACAAAAACAAAAAATGAATCCAGCCATGATATTTTGTATCTGAAAGACTTGGAAAGCAATCACATTACTAAAATTTTATATGAAAAAAAGATTTTTTACTAACTACAATTATATCGTCTGACACTAAATATGAAAACTTTTCAAAGAAAACATGTAGTTTTGTAGCAATTTAAGTCTCAAGAAAGCATAAAAATTAAAACTCTTCAAAAAACCCTCTTAGGTTTGTGATTAAGACCTGGCCAGATAAAAAGAATTCCACAAATAGTTGAATTTCAGAGCCAAAAATTATAACAATGCATGGTTACAGAACATCTTGTTTAGCCGATGAAATATTTTTAACAGAACAGTAAATCCAGCTGCGAAGTAGTCTTACAGAAATCACACGTCAAAGTCATGACTTCTGGTCTGACATACTTCACAAATAAGGACAGGTTATTAGGATCTTTTGGAAGTACAGTGACAAAAGATTGTTTTGTGTAAACACTTTAAAACGCCCTAATCCACACCATTCTGAAAGCAGAGGTCCTACCATGCCCTGTTTCATTCTCTGCAGACTGGGCAACTATTTAAATCTAACCCATTGAAAAGAAAAAAAAAAAAAAACCAACACAACACTTATTTTAAAGTCTTATTGGCTCCCACAAGGGTATACAAACACTTGGAACCAGAGGAAGGCAAGATTGCATCTCTTTGGCAGCAGCCAGAGCTCAAAGGCTAGCAAAACCTGGAATTACACCATCGGATTCCACGGAAGATCAAATTACCGCTCCTAACCCAGCCACTGAAGCATGGCAAGCACATTAACTAGAAGGCCTGTTCTCTGCTAATAAAGGAGAGGTAAAGCAGTTGGCCTTGGCTCCAGGCTCTTTGCACCTACCTGTGTTTACACGATTTCTCTACGTCAATCCTGAAAACAGGAGACAACAGAATCTAACATAGATGAAGACTGGAGCAAGAGAATCCTAGACAAGCTTTCTAACCTGTGAAACGAGAAGCAACACAAAACCACCTCTATCTGATATTCACAATCCTCAAGAAGTTTTAGTAGCAAGTGTTCTGAACAGGTTGAGATGGGAGCATTCTAAGAAACAGCTCCTTTTAATTTAAAAAAACCTTCCAAACCCACAATATAGGTGTTTTGTTGAACTACTGAAATGCACCCAGTAACTACAGCCGCCCGGAACGCAGCGGCTGGAGAACAAGCCTTAATGCAGCGTTTGCGCTGCACCATGTCACCTCTCGACCGTAAGGCTACAAAACTCGCGCTGCTGGAGGAGC
>NW_009596330.1:0-5312 GCF_000690535.1 Cariama cristata
TTTAGAGACAAGGATGTTGTCTGGGACAGTGTCAAATCCTTTATATAAGTCCAGGTAGATGACGTCAGTTGTTTTTCCCTTATCCACCAAGACTGTAACCCTGTTGTAGAAGGCCACCAAATTTGTCAAGCACGATTTGCCCTTAGTGAAGCCATGCTGGCTATCACCGATCACCTCCTTATTTTCCACATGCCTTAGCGTAGTTCCCAGGACGATCTGCTCCATGATCTTGCCAGGCACTGAGGTAAGACTGACTGACCTGGAGTTCCTTGGATCTTCCTTTTTTCTCTTTTTTAAAAATGCGGGTTATATTTCCCCTTTTCCAGTTGTCGTGAACTTAGCTAGACTGCCATGACTTCTCAAATACAATGGATAGTGGCCTAGCCACTTCATTCACCAGTTCCCTCAGAACCCACAGATGCATCTCATCAGGTCCCATGGACTTGTGCACCTTCAGGTTCCCTAGGTGGTCTTGGATCTGATCTTCTCCTACAGTGGGCAGTTCTTCTTTCTCCCAGTCCCTGCCTTTGCATTCTGGTACTTGGGCAGTGTGGCTGGAGCACTTGCCGGCGAAGACTGAGGCAAAAGTCATTGAGTACCTCAACCTTCTCCATGTCCTGGGCAACCAGGTCTCCTATGTCCTTCTAGAGAAGGCCCATATTTTCCCTAGTTTTCCTTTTATCCCTTCAGATCTTGACTTGTTGCAACATTCAAACATCATAAATGTCTACTCCTTTTTCTAAATTCCTTGTTCAGAGGAAGTGATTTTTTTTTCCCTAGAATAAACAGTCCACAGTGTCAGGAAATAACAAACCTGGCAATGGAATACTGTAAAAGACTCTTATAGCTGGCTATATTTCTTCACAAATAAAGAGTTACATTTATACACGAGTGGCAAACATTGCTGAAAAACACCTGAGGGTCAGCACCAACAGGCAGCTCTTTAATTTTGTGTCCATCATAGCATGAATAAGGTGCTTTTGGGAGTGATATGCTAATATTGAAAAATTTTTATTGAGTTATGACATAGCATCTGATTCTCAGGGAGAATTCCAGTTCTCAGGGTGATTTCGTGGAGCAGCAGCTCAGAAGTTATATTGAAGATAGTTGTTTTTATTTATGTGGCAACTCATCTTAAACACTGTGCTGCAGCAGAGAAGAAATAGCAGTTCAGTGCAGTTAGTTTCACACAAAATGTCATCTTGGCTATAGAATGAACTCTCGCAGTCTGGTAAAGTGAATTTATTACTGTTGCCTATTTATTATTTATGATGTGCTAAAGATCTAGAAATCCCATCCAGAATCAACCTCTAGTTAGGCATGGATTATGTAGACAGATAAGAATAAGACAATTCCCGTCTCCATAAACTTTACAAGTAATTATTTGCAAACTCTGATTTTCTTGACAAGAGCAAGTCTGTTAGTTTCTCAGGAAGCAGTATGAATGTAGAGATTACTTGAAATCCTGAACATGAATTAATTGGTGTATCAGGTATGATAATATTATAGTATGTTATAAGGATTACAAATAGATGAACAGACATATAGTTTTCTGACTCCATAATACTCAATCTTCTAAGAAAGAAGGGAAAATAGACAGAAATTTGCACATAAATCTCAAAACTGAGAAAATGTGCTTGTGTGTCCAACTGTATGCCACCACTTAAATGATCTCTTACACATGTAATGTTAAAATTCAAACTGGAGATTTTAAGTCTGGTTATGTGAATTTATAAAGAAAGCTCTTCTATTACTTTTAGTGAAGGTGCAGTTTTAACTTTTTTAGGTTCGATATAGAATCCGGTGAAATTATTGGAAAGTGTTCTAGTGACTTCACTGAGGTATGAATTATGCCCAACATGGTTACACCCTAGTGCATCTGACCTGCTCAACTATTCAGCTCTGGAAGCATATTAATTTTTATTTTTCTGATGAAAGCAGGATTAACTAACCACTTATTGAGGGAAGGAATAGCTTGTGGCTATGAACTGAAGAAAAAGAATTTCATCCTCTTTAATTGGTTCTTATTTGCATATAAGCACATTACTTTAAGGTAGTGTTGGAAGGTCTGCTTAATGCTGTTCTTGACATCTCATTTCCAGTGTTTGGACACTGTATCAAATAGCTCAGCCTACAGAACCACAGTTATCACCTGCAAAACACATGTTGTATCTTTACACTCTCATTGATCTTTTTAGTTTGTATAAAACAGTCCACATCTTAGGCATAACTAAGCATGTTTTTATCACACTTGAACATTTCCTAACCTGTACGATAGAATGGCAATTTTACAACCAGTTTCTGAACTATTTGCTTATGGACAAAACAAAACAAATAAAACCCCTGTTCTTCTAAACACCAAACTTTTACTCAAATCTTCCAAATGCTTTTTTCCTTGCATATTCTCTGTCACTGAGCAAAAGACATGTATTTGCATATTATCGTAGCCCGGACTATGTATGCTTGTAGAAATCTATCAGCCCATGAAATAAAAATAAAAAAGCCATTTCCACTGGGTCAGTACAGAAATTCCAAATGCCTTTCAAAATGTCTGTATTTCCTGGTGTATACATTTCTATCTCAGCGATTATCATGGCAAAACCATGAATCTTTAGACTTTTTGACACTTGTAAACATGAACACTTTTACACATCACAGCAGGCATTACTGAGTCAGTTGTCATATTCCTAAGTATTTGTAAGATACGGTTTTAGGTAACATGGCAGCTTTAGTTATTTCTTGTGCAAAGAAATATTTCCACACACTTCCATACTTTCAACCATTTCCATACTCCTAGAAGTAGTATTTTTAAAATATATCTGCAGCTAACAAAGTTGTTTGGAATTATCACTGAGATAAAAAAAGTTAGAACACTGTTTTCAGCACTCTAAACTCAGAAGCTTCAGGTTCAAGTTATTTCTACTTTCTGGTTTATTTCTTTAGCTGATTAGTTGATTGGGTTTTGTTGTGGTCATTTTTTTCTTTTGTTTTTAACTGAAAGTGAATCCAATTGATATTTTCAATTTTTCTTTTTTTGGCAGTCAAAGATTCTGAATAATGATATTGTCAAGAGTAGTTTTTTATTTAAATTTCTGGTACTCAAGTTCTAATCTCAGTATTGTTACTTTTACTATATTCTTATTTTTAAAAATTTAATAATAGAATAGGATCATCTATATTTTTTGTTGAGTGGGTTCTTTAAAGCCCTAAGTTCTTAGTATTTATAAAGAAACAAGTATGGCTACATTTTGGAAAAAGACATGTTACTCGTAATATATTTTCCATTTAAAAGTAGCTCCTAAGGGCAAAAGCCATTAGTACTAACCTTTTAATGAGAACAGATAGTCTCTTAATTGTATATTTTCCTGAAGAATAGTTTGCACTTTGCCCTCAACACCTAGATGATTATGCTTTTTTAATACTCACTGTAAATGAAGTGTGAGATAGTTCTGATTGCATTTGTGGCCTTCTCTGATGTTTCTTCATGCACTTTTAGTGTTGTTTCTGTGTGATTTATATTTTCCATAGTACTTCCTTGCATATGAGTGATGATGGGTGTGATTGGGAAAGGGATAATTAAGCTGTAATACCTGACAAAATGTGATTTATGCTGCTTTAATTCATATTTTGTGTGTTGTTAATGTGTTCGCATGCCATCAGACTGCTAAGGCTGAATTATGGAAATGTAGATCACACATTTACATGTTATCAGGGTTAGAAGTGACTTTGCATAACAGTAGTCCAAATTAAAAAAAAGTGAAAGAGTTTCTAGAGAAATAATTATTCTAATCAATTACCATGACTATTCTGTTTCCCCACTCATTAAAAAAAACCCAGGACCTGATGACACACCACTGAAATCAAAGAACAGTTTACCATCAGTATCAACGGACATAAAATTGGACGTATTTCATCACCAGGTTTTTCATGGAGGACTATAGGATTTAGTCTTCACTAAAAATAATATGAAATTAGAGTAAATATATTTAAACCCCCATAAAAGTCTATTTCCTAGTACAAGCTACTTTAATGAGTTGTTCAAGACCTACTGCAGGCTTTAGCAGAAATGTCAGCATTGAATACATAATGTCTCTCCCTTCCCTCCTGCCTAGCAGCAGAGTTCAACAGTGCTTCAGAGGCAGTTTATCTTCGGAAGTTTTAATACTTCTAATTTACTTTCTTAAGAGAACGTAAAACCTTAAAGTAGACCAGCTGTCTCTCAGAAATTTGTTGCCGGTAGTGAACTAAACAGGAGGAGAATCCACAGCATTCACCTTTCACAGAAGCTTTATATGAAGCATGGATGACTATGGGTAGCTAAGTTTCAAAAGCAGACAGTCCTGTTTCTGCCTAACATGGATGTTGCATGTTGTAGCAATTTAAAACCAGCAGGGATGCTTTCAAGTCAAGTTTTTTTTATGTGAAAAGCTAAATTTGGATAACAAACTTGACTCTTGATTAGACTTTTTAAGCACAAATGCTACTTGAAAGTAGCCTTTTATTCTTTGCACTAAAACACAAATATGTCTCGAAGTTTTGGAAACTTCCCCTTTTTTCCTTCAGCCATTAGTTTAACACGAAAACAGTTCCTCACATGAGAATTTGCTGGTCACATATAAAATCCTGTAACCAAGGAAGCTATCAAGCATGTTAGATGAGCTTGACCTGAAGTTCAAAAATCAAAGTATCTTCTAAAAATTTAAAAACAAGCAAAGAACTCAAGCACCCATAAGAGCATGCTTTTTTAAAGCTGAGGTTCATCCAAAGGCTTTATTTATTTATTAATTTGGAGCATCCATTGCACAAGTAAAATTCAGCTTAACATCTTACCTTTACACTGAGGGCTATAGTCTTTTATGTTCCTCTTGACAACTTTCTTTTTTCTCGCAGTTCTTGTTAGACATAAGTTGGCCTCATGATGGTCCTAAGGCAAAATAGGCCCAGAAATGCCATGGCTTTAAAAGCCTGGGAAGCCATGCATAAATGTTTGTCTACATGTTCTTAAGGGTTGTAAGGTGTTCTGTGTACACAAAACACAATACACACCAATATACACTATTGCAGCTATTAATTCTTTTAACTGAGAAGTAAAATAGAATTCTGAAATTTTCAAATCTATTTCAAACTGGAGTATGTATTACTTAAGGGCGGTTTTACCGGAAGACTGAGAAGTGATTATTTGAGTCTGCTCCATCTGGAGTCTTTTCATTGATTGCAATGGGAGTTCAGCTAAGCCCTTAATATACAACATTTTCTTTCATAGAAGAGCATCTGCAATTGGGCCATTTAATCTATTCTTTCACTAATTTAGG
>NW_009596330.1:5330-6542 GCF_000690535.1 Cariama cristata
TCCCTACAGTAAATGCACTGGCTAGTTTAGTTTAAAATATCACAAAAAGTTTTCACCTGTTCTGAAATGCTCCTTGGGACTGTTTTAAAGCTTAACACATTGTATCATATCAATTTTATCATTTTATTGAGTAATTTTGTAAAAAATAAAAGGAAAAAAAAAGCCCCCCCATTCTCTGAGGTTTGACTTATATTCTTTATAAAGCTATTCTGCTTGCAATCGTGCTATTCTCAAGATAGTTATAATTTCTTTATATGTGTTCCATTACTTAATGGAATAGAAATTGGATTTAATAGATCCTAACTATCTGTCTTTCTTCTTTATAGATCAATAACAGATTGGTTTCTTGTAGGTCTTCCTCTTTCATAATTTTCCAAAAACAGCTACCACCACTGTTTTCTTAGTCACTGCACTGTGATTTCTCAAATATACCTGCAGGCAAAATTGGCTTGTCTCTTTCCTATTGTGAAAGAATGTACACGTAAGGAAGCAGCAGTCACAAAAAATAAGAAGAAGGATTTATCATTAATGAACTTTAAACAATATAATTGTATATTTCTTATCATTTAAATCTCCATAAAATTACAATTTAATTTTAAAACTAAGGCAAGCATATTCACTAAAACATTTAGATGAAAAAACAAAGTTTAGCTGAATGTACATTTTTCAGATTCCAAGCTCTTGGTTGTAGTATCCTTTAGGAGGACATGTCCAAAACAAACTTCCTGAGTCATCCAATCATCTGTAACTGTGGGCTATCAAATTTATCAAGCTGTATCTTAAACTTATATGTCAATTTTTTTCCTCTGTTTTTTTCTAATTTCCTAATAAAATCCACTATTTAAAAGTTCTTTAGAATCTCTGTCTTCAGGGTCTCCTTAGAAAATTCATCCTTAAATAAACATATATACTTCACACTGTTTGCTTTCCTACTTCTCCTTCACAACGGGTGCCCTGCCACATTTTAGAAGTGTATCCTGTGTTGCTGAAAGCATTGGGGATTTCAGCATTGATTTCAAAGGTGCAGAATAACCGCATTATCCTCAAACATACTTGATCCTCAATAGACAGGACATAATTTTTAAACAGTAAAATCATACTCAGGTGTTCAAGAGAATTCACAACGTGGAATGGAGCACGTTCTTAAATCATTGGGAAGAAAAGGAATCTATGTAAAGTAGGAACATGCATTTAATTACATTTTTCTTTTTT
>NW_009596331.1:0-1773 GCF_000690535.1 Cariama cristata
GCTGGATATGCGGTAACCACTACTGATCAGGTAAGAGAGGCCAATGCCCTCCCGCCTAACACCTCAGCTGGAAGGTGGAAACCGTAGCTTTGACCCGAGCCTTGGAGTTAGCAAAAGGGAAAAGGGTCAACATCTGGACTGATTCTAAATATGCCTTTGGGGTGGTTCTCACCCACGGAGCAGTTTGACAGGAAAGGGGACTTTTGTCTACCCAGGGAAAACACATAAAACACGCTGAAGAGATTCTTAAGCTGTTGGAGGCAATTCAACTACCAGAAAAGGTTGCCATCATGCACTGCAAAACTCACCAGAAAGGGGTTACAATTCAAGAGATAGGTAACTCCATGACGAATCGTGAGGCCAAAAGAGTGGCCGAAGAGGGCGTAATAGAATTGCAGTCTTTGGTCCCAGACGGTAAAATTAAACTAACGGTAAACCTAGATACTCGAAAGAGGACCAAAAGTTGATTGAGGATCTAGAGGAAAAGCAGGCGAAAATGGATGGGTTAGAAGACCACAAAGGAGAATGATAACACCCAGTGCATTGCTCTGGGCTGTGGTCATGGCCCAGCATCGAAAGGCCCCCTGGGGAACTGAGGTCCTAGGTAAACATCTAAGGAAATGCATTGTTGCTCGGAATTTGTACACATCTATCAAACAGGTGACACAACAACGTGAGGTTTGCCTACAAAATAACCCGCAAACAACTCGAAAGGTTACATTAGGGTAAACAGAAAAAAGGAACCGTCCTGGGCAGTGGTGACAAATTGATTTTTCAGAACTTCCAAGAAAAGGGGGGTTCCGATATTTACTGGTTTTGACTGACCCCTTTTCAGGCTGGCCAGAAGCATTCCCCTGCCGAACAAATAAAGCAAGGGAAGCGACTAAGGCATAGGTGCAGGAAATTATACCCAGATTCGGGGTTCTGGTGGTCATGTCCTCAGATCGAGGAGCGCACTTTGTAGCAAAAGCCATTCAACAAGTTAATAGATTCTTGGGAATAAATTGGCAGTTACATACCCCGATAGGCCGCAGGCAAGCGGCCAAGTAGAGAAAATGAACCACCTTCTTAAATTACAAATTGTAAAACTAGGACAAGAAACCAGATTGACCTGGCCTCAGTCGCTACCCCTGACTCTTCTGAGGACTGGGACCAGACCTGAAAGTAGAAAGGGACTAAGCCCTTTTGAAATACTGTATGGAAGACCATATATGGTGCAGGCAGGAACATCCACACAAGTCAGTACTGAGGTACTAACCGGGTATGTGATACGTTTACAAAAACAGCTCTGAGAGAGAGAGAAATTGGTGCCGGGCACTCGTGCCCATGGACTTGACGGACCAATTCATAATATTGTACCAGGTGATTCTGTACGTGTCAGATCTCTTTCAGATTCACCCGTAGAGCCGAAGTGTGATGAGCCATTTCAAGTTCTGCTAACAACACACACGGCAGTTAAGGTAAAAAAAGTTTCTTCCTGGATTTACCACACAAAAATCAAAAGGGCGCCGAGGCAGCAATGGAAAACCAGACTTTTGTTCTTTAGGCGGGTAAGTTTGGAAGAGCGATCCCCCTTGCCCCCGGTGCCGAAATAAACATACCTGCTTTATAACTCTCCGTGAGTTGTAGAGTTTGTTTCCACACATCACTGGGACTTGAGACCAAGGGGAGATAGGAAGAGGGAACCCAGGGATATGGGGACTCAGGGGACATGGGGAGTGGGTCCAAGGGGACATGGGGAGTTCAGACCAAGGGGACATGGGGACCGACCCG
>NW_009596331.1:1874-2120 GCF_000690535.1 Cariama cristata
TTGGTGAGTGGTCGCAGCCTCGACGCGGTGGTGATGGCTGGGGACTCGGCAGGGGTGTGGCAGAGGACATGATGAAGATGTGGCAGGGACACTGCAGGGACAGGGCAGGGGATGTGGCAAGGACAGGGCAGGGGATGCAGCAGGGACAGGGTGGGGAGGTGGCTGGGATGGCAGGGGACGCGGATGGGGACATGGAGGGGACAGCTCGGGGGGCAGCAGGGATTCCTCCTCCCGGCCAGCGGCGCA
>NW_009596332.1:0-236 GCF_000690535.1 Cariama cristata
CCATAATGATTCTATGATTCTATGTTAAACAGGACTGGACCCAGTGTTGACCTTTGGGGTATACTGCTAGTTACTGGCCTCCAACTAGACTTTGTGCCACTGATCACCACCTTCTGGGCACAACCACTCAGCCGGTTCTCAGACTACCTCACTGTCTGCTCATCCAGCCCATACTTCATCAGTTTCTCTATGAGGATCTTAACGGATCACGGAATTCGTTTGATTTGAAGCGATGT
>NW_009596332.1:344-581 GCF_000690535.1 Cariama cristata
CCCTCCCCCGGAAGCCCATTCCAATGCCTAATGACCCTTTCTGTGAAGAAATGCCTTCTAATTTCTAGCCTGAATGTCCCCTGGCACAGCTTGAGTCTATGCCCTCTTGTCCTGTTACTAGTTGGCTGGGAGAAGAGGCCGACTCCCAGCTCATTACAACCTCCTTTCAGGTCATTGTAGAGAGCGATAAGGTCTCCTCTCAGCCTCCTTTTCTCCAGGCTAAACAACCACAGTTCC